>NC_034420.1:2603813-2761067 GCF_002078875.1 Numida meleagris
GGGAGGCGGCCACGCGCGCTACGTTGCCGCCACGCGGAGCGCTCCCCGCAGGACGGGCGGGTTCGGCGCCGATGCGCTCCTCTCCAGCACCGCCCTTCCTCCGCCTCGGCCCCGCTCCCCGCGCGCACTCCCGCGGTGCGGTGCGGAAACGAAATCCGCAGCGGGAGGAGGCCGGCACCCGCCCGCTCCGCCGGGGCCGCCCCGGGGGGAGGGGGGTGCGCGGGCACCCGGGGCACAGCGACATCTCCGTCCTGCGCGATCCTGGGTGGAAAGTTTGTTGTCAAAACGCGGCGTGGGCCGAGTGACCCGTGCCACGCGGCTTTTTTTAACGCTTGCCGTTATTTTCAAAGCGTCTGGTTTCTGAGGTGAGAGGGATCGATCTCTGAGAACGACGCCGAGAAAGCGCCGCGGGGCTCTCCCGGCCCTCTCAAGCCACGGGCGGCGTCGGTGCCACCGCGGAGCCGCGCGGCCGAGCGCGATCGGGGCCACCACGGAGCTGAGCACAACCGGAGCCGGCACGGAGCTGCCGCTGCCCCCTCCAGCTCACCCCGCATTGCCCCGTGCTCCCGGAGCGCGTCCCCCTCAGCTGCACGGCTCACGCTGCTCCGCAGGTTCCGCGCGTGGGGCCCGCGGCTGCCACGGCCACGGCCACGGCACCGCACGGAGCGCGGAGCGCATCTCCCACCCGCTGCTCGGCTGGCCGCCCCGCCGCCACGGAGAAATCCTCCTCCTTTCAGGGCGCTGGAGGCACTGCCTTCTCCCTCGCGCGGTGCTCCGCTGCCCGAGGCCGTGCTTCAGCGTGCGGGAATCCACGCGCTGCTGCAGGGGGTCCCGAGGACCGCGCCCGCTCCCGTCCCGGCGGCCCCGAACGCGTCCCCACGGGTGCGGGGCCGGGGAGGGCCGCGCCGCCCCGAAGGCATCGCCCGCTCCTTCAGGCGCCGTCTTCGCCCGTTCAGCGGCACCGAGCAGCGCGGGGGGGGAGCAGCCCTGGGCCTCGGACCCCGACGGAGGGGGAGAACCCGGAACGTCCCTCCCGGGGCAGCAGGCGGCGCGCAGCCCCGGACACGGAGCGTGCCCTGGTGGCTTCAGCTCACGTTTCGGGGCGCGCCGTTATCCGGTTGGGCGCCCTACCACTTTAATTAGAAAAGCCAAAACTCTCAGCTCCGAACCCACGTCTTGGCCCACAAAAGCCCCCGTGAGATGGGGAGGGAGGGAAGGGAGCCGAGCGGAGAGAGCGCGGAGGGTGACGGGCAGATGGGGCCCAGCGCCTCCGTGCCATCTCCGATAACATCAGGCTGCGCTGGAGCCCACGGGGCTGTCCCGGCAGCGCTGCCGGGCGCGGACATCTGCTGCGCTGCGCGCGGTGCGGGGCTCGGCGCTGCCGAGGCGCAGTCAGTCTGTCCGTGCCAGCCCCTCCCGTTCTTCTTCGCCGCACCAACCTGCGGTCGCTGCCCGATTTTTGTGCTAAATATGACTTGGTTGGGCAAATCGCATTAGAGCGGATGCCGCAGGTATCCATTAAGGTTTATTTATCGTGATACGGTTTTGGATCTCACGCTCATAAATAACTTATGTTATGGCTTTTGTTTGTAGAAATGTAACTTACATATTTTATTACGCTTTCTGTAAACCTCGAACGGAACGTTGTCAAAGCAGCGCTCCTAACAGCCGTCTAAACTACGGTACATAAAATCCACGCCGGCATTATTTTTTAATACAGCGAGGAAGCGCGTTATCCCCCTGCAGTTTGAAAGGTTCGCTGTCATCGTAAAGTCCGGCTACAATAAAACATTAACAAGCGTAAGGAGCCGCTTTACCAAGCGTGCACGCGCTCGTGGCCGAGGTTGAGCGGAGCCCCCGGTGCGGGCAGGACGGCGCCGAGCTCCGCTCCCCGTGCCGGGGCTGCTCTGCCCCCCGGGGGGGCGGGCGCTCACCTGCGCTGCAGCTGCCGGCGCCTCTCGCTGTGAGCGCAGCAAACGCAGCTGGGGGAGAACCAGAGGCAGCCCGCCCGGCCGAGCTGTCGGCAGGACCAGGCGGAACTCGCGTTGTTTTCTTGAGAGGAAGGCACTCGGGGCCGAGCGCAGCCTCCTTCCTGATGCTTTCCCCGTCCATCGTTTCCATCTTTTTTAATTTTTTTTTATTTTTTTAAAGAAAAGCATGAAGAAACCCCAACCCCCTTAAGGCAATAATGCATTGAAGAAACCAACCCGCCCACCAAGCTACAAGGCACCACGCATCCTTTGGAAACATACGAGGAAGTCTGGGCTGTGCCCGCTTTGCCAGTGCCCTTCCCAGGGCTGACAGCAAAGGCTCTCAGCACAGGACCCGGAGTCATAAAATAGGCTGTTGGCTCTGCCATCCATCTCCAAACCTAAAAGCAAGCCTGTTCACGTGACCAGCTCCTCTAAATAAGGTCCTGCTGTCAGCTGTGAACCAAGGCTGGAACGCTGTTCAGATACACGCGCCCCGTTCGCCCAGTTTAGAAGCTGTGAGTTCTGGGAGGGGAAGTGTTACAAGTGTAGCTCCTGAACTGCGCATCAGCGGGCTCCTGTGAAAGAACACCCTGAATCTGAACGCTGAGCCACGACAGCACGTGGAGCTCTGCTGCTCACCACGGCCAGCCGCTGCTTCCAGCAGAGCTGCTGAACAAACCAGCACGGGGACTGCCCGGTGAGCACAGGCACGCTGTGTGCAACCGATTTTACTTCCACCGTATGACGAAGAAAACCGGAGTCACAGAACCCACGAGCTTCCACCTGAGCCTCTAAATGGCAGCGTGGAGCAGTGAGGTGATGGAAGGGTTCGTGCAGCAAGCTGCTGGAGGGGCAGGACACGGCGCCCAGCCCTGGGAGCACGGTGACACGGAGCCCTCCTCCGCCGGACGGACACAGGCCTGCACACGCAGCAGGGAACGGGCTCAGCTCTGCAGCTCGTACAGCTCAGGAGTGACGACTCTCGTTGCCTTTCAGGACAAGCTGCTCGGAAGGCGAGCAGCTGTGCCAAGCCCTGTTTCCTTTGGGTGCTGATCATCATCATCGTTTTCTCCCAGGTTTTCAAACCCCAGCACGCAGCGTCAGGCTCCGCTCCGAAACACCGACCGTGCTGCTCTCCTCTGACCTTCCCTGGTTGTTCTCTCAGCCCTCCTGGAAATCAGACCCTTTTGGTGCAGACTAACTAGTTTTTCCAGCTAAGCTTGAGTGCAATCAGAAAGTGGCTCAGCACAGTGACTTCCATTCAGATTTAGTTGCTGAGAGTTAAAAACGTGCAGAAAAACAAGAGTTGCAAAGACATACTGGTATGAACTTTCGCTGCCCGGCGGCCACAACAAAAACCATCTTATTCTTTATCTAAACCAGCGCTGAAAGATGACTGAGTATACAAATGTGAGCAAGCATGAAAAGCACACGCAACCAATTATTTACCTAAGGAACAAAAAGCCCAACCCAATACCAACAGCTTCTAATCGCACATGACAGCTTTTGTACATCATAAACCGATTGACTTATTGCTTCAGTACTTCTAATTCTCGTTAGATCTTGCTTCATTTCACTGGTCTGTGTCACTGGCACCTCGTGCCCACCTCAGGTCCTTGCCAGCTGTTCCACACAGAGCAGTGGTGAGCGTGTGTGAGCTGCGGAGCCCAGGAGGGCTTTGTGTTGCTACCACGGAGCCCTTCACCATCTCTGAGAGGTGAAGACAAATCTGCTGAGTTTGCTGCTTTAGATGCACGCATTCATCTCCATCGTGCCACGAGCCGTGTGCGTACGGGCGATACGTCTCTGTAACTGCTTGCTTCTTTGTGGGAGTGGATGCATTTAATCCTTTTTAAACAGCGTCGTAACATTTGGCAACTTTTGTCCTGGTCTCCCCCTCCCTCTCCATTTGCAAGGACCTGGAAAACTTGCACCTGTGAGATTCAGATGCTATCAGTATTTCAGTAACGGCAGCTCCATCTGATCTCTTATATTACGTGCAACATTCTTAATTTCCTTGCCATACTTAGAGTCTAAAATGCTCATCTGTAGTCTTCCATTTCCTTGTGCACACTGCCATATACCTCCTGTGCTGAAAAGAAATGTGTAACATTTTGTAGAAAAATAGTCATTTTATTACTTCAGAAAGATGTCACAAACTCATTTGCAAACTCATTTCCAAACAAGTACAACCTCAGTTATAATGAGCTCAGAGTTTTTCATTGGTAAGAGTTATTATTTACCAATATATGCAGAACTGAGACTCATTAACTAATACAGGTTTAGAAGGAATGCATATTTATTTTGCTCTTTGGTTAAGTACTGTTTCTACACCGTTTCATAAAGACAGAAGAACAAGATAGTAAATTTTGCTAAGAAAGGCTGAAAACGTTGACTTTACATTGCTTTTACTATTGCAAACCTTTATGTTTATGCCACAAATATAAAAAGGCAGAAGTTACCTAAAAAAAATAGTTTCCTCAAGGGTCAAAATCTAACAATATAACAGGGCTCCAAGGCTTTCAGAACAGGTTTATTAGGCAGCTCTGCTTTCCCAAGTCCTTGTCAGCTCATCATATCCAAGCTGCCCGGCTCAGCGGCCCCCTCGCTGCGCAGCGCCTCGGCCATGTCCCTTCGGAAGACTGACATGTTCTGGGTGAACCTGGGCAGAAGAAAACCCGAGTGGCTGGTTAGGAGAGACCTGACACTGATTTCAGTAAGTGGTAGAAAGAATAACCAAGATGGAAATTGAATCGAAGGAGGAACAGAGGACAACGTAACAAAATCAATCACTAGGTGCTCTCAAAAAGAGTTCTACAGAACGGCAATGAACTCAGAAGTGTATTTGGACAGAACTGCAAGCTCAGCCTACCAACAGTGTGAATCACTTAACAGGTCAGCTGGGAACCGAATGCAGCGAGGAGCCTTTCCCTCTCACGTGATTCAGAACTCTCCCCAGCCTCCAGCAAAGGGCTCTCTGGGATGCACCCAGATGGTCACCAGCTCCAGGCTGCCCCATTGCCACCCATTGCCCTGATGAGTGCTGTCTCCCTGTGAGATGCTGCACCATCACCCACCCGGCACAGAGCAAACAGCAGCAATATTCCCTAACAGTTCTCTGCTGGTAAGTGAAGGACAGGACATCCATCCTGTAGCACCACCTGAGATGGAACGACGTGACAGCCCAAATCTGGCCGACCTGCCTGGTCTCCCTTTACATGAAACGAAGTGTTTCATTGCCACTTATCACATACCACTTGTGTGCTTAAAAAAAATATCTTAAATGTCAGAAAAATGTATACGGCATGCTGCATTTAAGGTCTTTGGGTGATCTTTTGTTTGTAGCCTCAATGCTCTCTGCTTTGATTGTCAGACTTTGCCGGCTGGCCACAGCGAAGCTAATAAAGTTTCCCAAAGAATGGCTCCTCAGGGCTCCTCCTTGCACGGGGCTGCACGGGCAGGTGCTTGTGGAACTGATGTGATCTCGGGCCAGGTCTCTTTGCAGGACCGGGGAAATAATCCTTCCTGCCTACCTCCACAGCACTGTACTTTATGGGTATGCGCAGCAGCAGTGTGGTAAACTGGGGCTCGCTGTGTGTGGCAATACAGGATGCAATGATGAGTTCATTCTTTAGCCTATTCATAATTTTTTACTTTTGTGTTTATTTCCTTACTAATGGAAATTGATCTCTGCTCAGATTCAAACAATCGCAGTTAAAAGAAGCCTCCTGTTCCACAGAATAAATCAGAGGAGGATTACGAATCAAGGGCTGAAAACAGAACAGCCATCGTATTAACTCATGCTGCTTGCTGGGAAGTGATGGCTTAGAAGTCTTCCTAAGTTAGACAGGCGGATGCTACCGAGACAGACGAGCTGCTCGTCTGACCGAATTATCCCGTCCCCCTCACACCTGCACCCATCTCTCCCTGCTGCAACTCCGCATGAGCTCCCCGAGAGCTTCCACACCGCTGCCCATCTGAGAACGCTCCGCAGAGCTCAGAGATGAAAACACGCTTTAAATCTACATATATTTAAATCTAATGTTGGCCAAATCTAATCTTTGCCAGCAGCCCTCATGATGGAAGCCCCTGTCTGCTCCCTGAGCAGGGAGGGCAGGGAGAGGAGAGCCACATCCCAGCAGCACGGCTTGGGGCCGCCGGGGGGGCTCAGCCTCCTGCCACCCCGCCTCCCTCGGCCCACACTAGCGTGTCCATTGGCCCCCTTTCTGCCCTTAAAGCCCTCACTCTTGGAATGAGGCAGCTCAGAGAACCTGCAAATCAAAGCCTGCTTTTCTCAGAAAACTGTGTTATCTTGAGGACTTCTTGCCTTCAGTAAAAACAAACAGATACGGAACTAAGAAACTATCAAGTTCTAAGAATGAGTTTTGCTCAGTTCCTCATTTGTTCATGTTTCTTTTCTTTCTGTGCGTTTTTATTTATCTTTGTAATCCAGAAGGACTTTTGAGTCAAATGACTCCCCCTGGCATTCACAGCTGCAAAGTCAGGCCGTGTCCTACAGCTCACCACCGTCAGTTCGTTTTTCTTTCTTTAATGGGCACTCCTGTCCTCTCTCATGTCTTTCTGCCTTTTCCACAGGTTTTCTCCCAGTCCACAACAAGATACACAAAGTCTGTCAGAGTTATTGCCAGGGACGTGATCTGTGCTTCTCTGGGTCCACTTCCACATCCCCCTATCTCTGGCTATCGTCAACTGTCAGGCCTTAAGGAACTTATTTTAATACTGGAACTTAACAGGAAAATGAAACAAAATAATGGAGACCAAAATTAATGCAAAACTATCTAAGAATTAAAAAATAATCATCAATTTCCACAGCAACAAAGAGAAAAGAAGTTGGAGAAATAAAGTTAGCAAATGGTCTTAGTCATTCTCTCAAAGACGTTCTCCAGGTTGTCTCAGGCTTTCCAGGAAGCCCCACAGCCAGGGCTCTGATTTTGTCCCTATAATTTCAGGGTTTGTTTTGGCTGAACCATGCACACAGACCACGAGACAAAAGCCACCTGGTAACCAACAGCCAGCGTGAGCATTCAGTGCTGACAGCAGACATGGCCAGTCTGCAGAGCTCCACTCTGCTTCTCAAATGAGGGCAAGATTGGGTGACCTTGTGATTTATGTCACCAAAAAAATATCTTTGCCATGTTTACCCACAGGTTCAGGCTCCAACTGCTCAGTCTAGGGATAAGTTCTTTTATGGGGAATGAGCCTTCTTTCTAAAGGAGCAGTAATTCAAGGCTACCTGGATAATGCTTCCTGCATTATAACTTTTTCCAGTCAAAGTTTCCATTTGTCCTTTTTTTTTTTTTCAGCTTACTTATGTGTTATCAACTCACCTGTCCCTGTTCTTCACCAAAAGGTTCTGCTCGACGCCTTCCATGAGGTTCCTGAAGCACTGGTCGAGGACTTGCTGTTTGCTGCCAGGCTGGCTGTTTATCAAGGTTGCCCTTAGCTCACTGAAGTACTGTGAAGAGGCAACAGAGAATTTCAGCAACGCCATTTGGAAATTTAAAACCAGAGTTACTCACCTGCACCTGGAGCGTTCTTGAAGAAATGCTTCGCAGGCTGCGCTCTGTGAGAGGAGCTGGGCAAACAGCAAGCAGAACGAGCTGTCCTGAGCTGCACCGGCCTCAGTCCTACCTCATGGATGAAGTTTAGACAGGGGCCACTTCTCCAGTAGCTGTGGGCCACCTTCCGAGCTCCAACACGTGAAGGTGATGTGTTGCAGAGCTGATATAAATGTTCCCTGACTCCTTTTTAAGTCTTTTTTGAATGGTGCAAATTTGCACACCTCACTACGGGATCTAATCCGCTGTAATGCAGAGATGAGACAGACTCATCCTTGCTTCTTTAGAAGCTAGGTATTCTCTATGTCATTTTCTGTATTACTATGGCCATGACATCCCGGTAGATCTACAGACTAGTTAAAATAGAATTTCTTACCACGTTTGGACAAATTTTGGTTAGCCAAGAAATAAGGAATGGGATAGGAGCTCCAGGGTCATCAGTGACCCTAGTTGTATAGCCAAAGAAATTGCATAATCCTGTTTAGTCTTTATTATATTGGTTTTATTGACCAAAGTCTTTTGGCCTTGGGAATAAGCACATCCACAGAATGAACACCGATAGAGACAGTTACTCAGAGGTGAATGGACTGTTCTGATGTGCCCAAGCACCTGGCAGAGGTTCACAGCAGTGTGATGTTGCAGTCGAGAAGGATATTGCTAGTGGTCTCCACCCCATGTTACACTACCTTCTCCACACCTAATCATTTGAGGGGCAGAAGGAACAGCAGTTCTGTCTACAGACACTGCTACAGAAAAGTTCCACCAGCCCAAATTTTACCATCAATAACGAAGTCAGATACATAGAAGCCACTCTAGAATGAATGTGGTCTTTTGGTTCAAGAATGACAACAGAAATGAGAGATAAAAGCTTAACTGATCACACTGACAACTGCTAAACTGATTCGGTCAAAGACATACATAGAGATGCAGGAGAGCCTAACCTCATACCCACCTTTCAGTTGCATATCAAGAAAACTTGTTAAAAGAAGGCTGAAAAGTGTTTTTTAGTATGCAGAATGTCAATAGACTTCTGAAGTTAACGTTGAAAAAAAAAAAAAAGGATACAGCAGGCTTCAGGCTGTCATACAGGGAGCCAAAATGCATGCCTGGGATTTGTTTAACACATCTGTGTAAAACCTGTTAAATTTCAAACACGAGCTTCCTTCCTACCAAAAATACAGCTCTCTTGTATTTATGCAAGCATACGGGAAAAGAAAATGTAGTAAAGCCAGGGCATTCTAATTTTAAGCCCATGACAACTCAATAGGGTCACAGGAATACTGAGTGCTGAGGCACTGGCACAGGGTGCCCAGAGAAGCTGTGGGTGCCCCATCCTTGGAGGTGCTCAAGGTTGGGCTGGACAGGCTCCTGGGCAGCCTGATCTGGCGGACAGCAACCAGCCCGTGGCAGGGGTTGGACCTAGGTGGGCTGTAAGGTCCCTTCCAACACATTCTATGATTCCATGATAGGAAGTGAAAATCCCCTTAATGTCTGCTTGGAACCCGCCCTCAGTCCAGCTCCTTTCAAACCAGAAACATCCTGTATTACACTTCTGTGCTGAGCGCTACAGCACCAGTTGATCAAATAGCTGGATCCCAAACTACTTACAAACTCAAAGTTTAAAATCATGTGGGAGCTGGTGTAAAAGATGGAATATCTGCCTGCAACAAACACGTTCCCTGAAGCCTTGTCTCAAGGTGACAAATGCAGTGTGCAGTCCAGAGAAGGCCACAACCCTGAGATCCTCATCAATACCCACAGTTTTGGAACAGAGGTGTTCCAAGAGCTTCTTTAGCCAACCCCACAATGGAAAGTCTTACCAGTTGAGGGGAAACCTGGGGAAACCCCCTACAAGCTGTTTCCCAACAACCAGTAGCCTCCCTAACAGCAAGGAATTACACCTCTGTCTAAATCCCAGCTGACAGCATCCACTGAGGACTCTCCCATGGCATTGCTGCTCCAACGCTACAGAGCTGCTCTGAGCCCTGGGGTTTCTAGGGCTTCTCTGCCATGACATCACTTCTGCCCATGCACTCACGTGCTTCGGTTGAAGAACAGCAAGAAGGAGATATGGTTGCTACATTATCAGGATACAGAGAGTTTTTCCTGCCAATCTTTTACCTTCAGGACTTAAATTAAACTTGCTGCCCCACTGTGGGAGGGGAACAATGTCAGGAGCCACCGGAAACCACCTCATTTTATATTACGCTGATGCTGTCTCAAAAGACTTAGCATTGTTTTAGGGAGGACTCTGAATACAACTCCCATTTTGGCATAACTCAGCCTACTAGGACAAGCATGGATGAATCCCAGCTTTTCTGAGTCCCCAGGTAAACCTGCCGCCTTCCCTTCGAGATGGATTATCGGCAAAGGAACTACCATTAAAACAAAAGCAGATGAGAAGAAGCAATAAAAGTAAAACGTGGTTAATGTGTGCTTGTTACCACAGGAACTGTTGAGACAGAGACCCCACCTGAAAAAAGGAATCTGTTTTCAATAAGTAAGCTAGCAGTGTACTGAAACGAGCCGAGGAAAGATGACTCTTACAGCTCCATCTAAGTACATCACCCACTTTTTTCTGAACACAAAATAATATGCTTGATGCAAAATGGGCAATACAAATACTGTAAATCCTATTTCCCGTTTTCCATCCTTCCAAAAGAAATGGAAGGCTTGTTTGTAAGTAAAGGCGCTTGTACATATCCGTGTCTGCTAAGCAAAGCACATAATCATTAGAACTAGTCTAATTTCAGTAAAAAGAATATTCCGCCAGTCACAAATTTATTTCTGGTGATTTACAGCTCCTTGGTTTTATCTTCAAGTGAAATATTTAATTTCTTCTCATACTGAAGCAGCTAACATCAAAAAACACATAATTAATATGTAGTCAGGCTAATACTTAAACGCTATAAATCAGAAGCATTATATAAACAAAAGTGTCGTCTTGAACAAGATTGGGAATGCACAAAACTACTTATTTCCCACTTTTATAATGATGCAGTGACTCAGAGCAGATAGAAAATGATTAGTTTTCCTTCCAAAGTAGGAAATATTGCTTCCATCTGTAAAGTATAATATTGTGATGTCATAAAGTTTTCCTAAACACTGAATTTGCCCTTATTCCCTCTCAATCATTTTAAAAGAACTGCTCTCTCTTATAGAGCCTGGATTTAAATCACAATAACACACCAAGAAGATGAATGACAGTGCTATTGGATATGGCTAAAATTGGATCCTTCAGCACAGGTGAATGATGAGACAGCGCTTCTCTTCTTGATATATTTTCTTCTTCTATTAGTTTCCTTCCATAGCTGGGATTTCAGTTTGAATTTTAATGTATGCAGTTGCTGCTAATCTTAGTGTCTTATTTTTTTCCAGCACCCTCTTATTGTATAGACAATTCATTCTCCAAAGCAGTAATACACTGAGGCTTGTGACTGCCCAAGATATAAAGCAATTCAGAATAAAGTTAGAGCCAGCTCAGAACTGTGGCAAATACAACAGGTCAGTATCTTCAGCAACAATGCCTCGCTATACAAAAAAATGCACACATTTAGATCAATTCACATTCATTTACTCAGATGGTTTCCATTTCTGACAATATTGTCTCTATTAAGTCACAAGGGAAACATGATGGGTATATCCAAATTCATAGTTTCAGATTTTATTGAAAGGGCAAATTGCAGAGTATTTCCTGGTTTATACAATTTGCCACAGATGAACACAATCCAAATTGCAATCAATGCTGGTACTTAAGCGTAAGAGCTCAGATAATATCCTCAAAGCTACTTGTTCCTGTGAAACCTTTCAGAAAAAGGAATTGGTTAACTATTTTTCTAGGAAGCAATTTTTCTGATGTGATTTCCACAGTGTTCTTGTTTCAGTGTTGTATCTAAAAGCCAGATGAGCTTGCCTATAATTTCTACCTCATTCTAGAAAAGCAAAGATGTAAAGTCTATTAAAAAGGAGAAAAAAAAAAAAAAAAAGGTTTGCTATATTTGCACGATCTAAGGTTGGGTGCAAAAGGTGGGGTAAAGTTTGAGAAGATTTCCTCATCAAAATGAAGCCACTCAGCCTTTGTGAACAAATCAGTATAATACTTGCACGGTACATGAGCTGTGGGTCTAAGTGAGTTAGATTCCAAGGAAAGAGGGAGGGGATTTGAAAGGGCCACAGGCAGCTTTGTTCTGTATGAAACAATGATTTCAACTACTTGGGCATACGAAGAGTGCATCTGGTAGAATCTCTTAAATACTCACTTTCTCATTGAGAAGTATAAGTCCAAGCAGCGGTCTTGACACAGACCATTGGTTCCTGCAGTCTTCAAAAATGATGGTGTTCATCAGGATTGACATCATCTGAAAGAAAATTCAAACGGTTTGGTGATCAGGAAAAATTAACGCAGCCTTTACTAACCATGCTGAAATGTCATGGATGGGCACGGTATCCCAAAAGTCCTTCTTCCAAACAAATATTTCTGTAACCAAAGCTACGAGGTGAAGAAAGGGAGGAAGTCAATGTTAAAGCTTAGCTCCGAAGTTGTAATTGTAGAAGTGAAAACAAATAGGAATAGAGACTTAAAGTTATGTTTATTTAAGGTAAAGATTCACTTCTAGGACAGCAATGTATGTGTGGCCAGTCATCTGTATTTGTTTCAGATTAATCTCAAGGTGATTTTCAAGATCCTGGTTTTCTCACACCCACCTCTTCCTTCTTGTATGATACTGAAAGGCATCTGAAGGGAACCTCCATTCTGATGAAGGTAATTCTGATCACAGCAAGGCACCTATAAATCTACATCAATTACATGGCAGTTACAAATCCAAGCCTGTGATTTAGGACATTTTACTTCTGTGACTTATGGAGATCTACAGTAGGCACAAAGCCACTTGATCAACTTTATAAAGCATCGAGACCTATCAATTCATACAGCTCAGTTCTTCTGGCACCCCAACAGAAGACAGATAACTGACTTTGCTCATTGGCTGGCTGTAACCAGAGCCTTCGGCTACCACTACACCGGGTGTTCTCCCCTGGAGGGCTCTGCTGGTCTTGCTGTGCATCTACAGTGCTAGTGTGTGTGGCTAGGGAGGGTGGGACTGATTTTAGGGATTGGCACAACTTTTGTAAAAATAAATTACAAAATAGCTATAGAATCCATTTAAAGACAAAATCTGCAAAGATATCCTGGAGATACAGTAGTCCCAAATGCCAAAGGCCATAACATATACGAACCTAAAACCATTACTCAGAGATTAAACAGAATGAAAATTTGTAAAATGTCACCAGTAAATAGTTTGACTCACATTTATAAAAGATCTACACCCTAAAACCAAACACAGAAGAAGTAGAAAATCATTAAATCCTTTCTTCTAGGCCAATGAGTAGCTATGAACAGGGTCTCCAGAGAGCTGCCACACTACAAACTCGCCTGTAATAACTGACCAAGGCTAAGTCAAACAGCATGTTTCACTAAATGAAAAAGATGAATCCTCGCACTACAAATCACCTGCAACAGAGATATCCACAAATTATTTGAGCTTTCAAGTTAGGAACACGAGGTCTGATGTGGGAAAGGCCAATTTTAATCCAGACTCTGCAGTTTATACATCAGGCAAAATATTTTCCATTACTCATAGGACAAAACCATCTCTAGACTGCTTTGCAGCTAGCGCAAGCAATGCAAGTATCTCTGTACAAGCACTGTCCAAACATGAACAATAGCTACAACTCTTTATGTGTAGGTTGCTCCAAAAGTAACGTGCCCTATTTATTTCCCTGGAAACAACAATAGCTACCAAGAGCACAATAACACTACTTGATAGAGCAAATTCTCAGCTACAAAACACCGTTTTTCAATGCAGTCACCACCAGTAGCTGTGCATTTTCACCAGCAATGAACAATAGCCTGCCTGCTGCACCCGTAACAATCTGCACCAGCAGAGGTGACCCACTGCCGCTGTCACCACTGCTGTAACACAGCACCCACCCCTCCCTGTGCTCACATCCACTGTTTGGTCTCCATAATGAACGTTCAGCAAGCGCCAACGATGCAACTTTTTCCACATGGAGGAATTTCATTCCACACCTCTGCTTCATATGCAGCTACGTCTCCGCCAGTGCTGATGCCTTTCCACAAGGTTGCCTCTTTATAAAGGAACTGCTGGGACTTGTGGCACCAGCTCCCTAATGTGAAGAAGGCTTAACATCTGCCTGTGAATGCTCCAGAACAGTGACTAACGCCTTTCTTGAAGGTACAGAAGTTTATTGCTTTCAGAGGTGGACAATTTGCAATCTTGTGTTGTCTCTGCAGATGTCTTACACGTCCCACTTCTCGCAAGGCTAAAGAGAAATCCCTTAGCTGTACAGCTCAGCAGTAAGAGATGCAAACGTAAAATTGGGGCAGTCCTGTCTATTGTATCCAAGGCTGTCAGGAGTGCGTTACAGCAGAAGCCATCAGCAATTACTGTGCCTAATTCCAACAAGATGACGGGCATCAAAATCCACGACAACAGCCTCAAACGTCCTTCTCCTGTTTTCTATGTCTTTCCATCGCAACTACTGCTGCTGCTGCTTTGTTTTACTGCGTAGCTTTGGTTTCCTCTGCTATTTCTGCATGAGCCTACAGCAAGCTGTTAGCGTTCCAGATCCTTCTTTGTTTTACAGTACTGCTGACACACGCCGAAAGAGACTGCGCCCATGAACAAGCACTAGGAGGTCACCCCTGCTGCACAGAACTTATGTCTAAGTGACGCAGCCCGCACAACCTCATCTGCAAGGGAACAGAGCTAGTCTAGACGAGGCTCATGCTACTTCATAATGAAGCTTTTCCTCAGCAGACAGCACGTTTACTGGCAATGCACCAAACTTTAACTCTTTCTCAGGCAGAAGTGCCAGGCTGCCACTTCATTTCACTCACCCTCCATCCCCTGCCTCTCTTCTGTTTTCACATAGCACAGAACAGCTCCTTCCCATGCTGACAAGTGACATCTTCAGTATCTCCCCTCAGACCTCACATGGCCGTTATTTGGCTCTGCTCCTGCTAGCTTGTGTCATCAGGAGAATTAGGGTGTCAGGAAATTTCCAGATACACAGCTCCATCCGTACGGCCATTTCTGTTGTCCAGGTCACAAAGGAGCTGGAACTCTTCAGGCTTGTGAATGAGCCTCTGAAATAACCTGCCTCTCCCTTCGTACTTTTATCTGCTGACATACATTTAAATAGATTTGTATTTATGATGCAACACGTGGAGAAAGGACGATGGCAACGTTATGGTGAGCCTATATTGCCCAACCATCTGAGCAGGGGGATGGAGGCAGCCCCTGGCCAGCACTGCCCTGCAGCCCTGCTTGCTGCTGGGAGGCAGGCGAGGTGCAGCAGGCCCAGCACCGCGCGCTGACACAGGCAGAAAACAAGGCCAGAAATGAGGACAGAGGCATTAACGAGGAAGGGGCTGCGGAAGCAGATAATCTATTTTCAACATAGTTCAAACTGGCACCCTTGTCTCTGTTCTCTTATCTTAAATGTAAGGCATCGCTTTATCTGGTTCAATAATGTTTCTCCTGACACATTTGTTCTGTACAAAAGAAACTATTGACAGAAGAGGCAACAGTAAAGAACTGTTCTTCCAATAAATTAATTCTTCAGAGCCTCTCTGCCTTCAGAGCTTCTTTCTTTCTGTAGCGGTGGAGGAAAATGTTGCTCAAGACACTCCTTATTCTGACTTCTTTTTTTTCTAAAGAAGCTGGGAAAGAAGCTGCCTTTCCATTAAAAAGTTGTTTTTGCTGCTTCATGCTATCAGTGGAGTAGAACTTGCATCAGAGCAGGTCCTGTAACTCGCTTCCCTCTCTCATACATTGGGATGAATCTTTTATTCTGCTGCACCTAACACATTTTTAACGTAATGAACATTACGTTAACACCATGGACAGCATTAAGTAGACCTCCACCAAAGATTGAGAACGCTCTAAAAACACACACGGTTTTTGACCAGATACTTGGCTGGGAGAAACACGTTCCATTCAGATCTGAAAAGATTCCCATTTTCATTGTTTAGCTTACAAAACTTGGTAGATTTTATAGCTCTAGCTTCAGGCCGTCTGCTCTTAATTTAGGAGCCGTGATTACTAATTTAAATGTCCTTTAGAGTTCTCAGTTCTTTCATCATCAATTCTTTCTATATCAATAAATGGATCATCATTTACTAATAATATTAGGAAGATTTAAATGCTCCAAGATTATTAAATACCTTAAATTTTAATCTGTTGTTTTAAAATATTTATTTTACTAGAAAGCCTAACTTTCAGATTGATATTTTCCATTTTGAGTCTCTGTTCAAAGATAACATTTCCAGCTGAAATAAGAAAACTAAAGCCGTGCATTTATTTTGAAATTAAGAACAAGTCAATCACTCCTGTACTAAAAAATACTTTTCACGTGTCAGAAACAGCAAATCAATTCAAATTTGAAAAATGAAAGAGTTTAAGAGCATTTAATTCCTATATCTATGTATATGTGTGTGTGTATATATATGTAAGCATACGTTACTAAAATTTCAGTTATATGTTACACTGTGCAGAGAGGTTATCTTTTTTTTTTTTTAAACCGGTGTTCAGAAGGGATGGAAAAGACGGCAACAGATGTGAAAAAGGGAACGGTTACAGAGCGTGGAACTTGTCATTTCCCTGGATATGTCTTTAGAACTGGCCAAAGGGCTCTAAGTATGGGAGTGCTCACTTGAAGTAGGTCCAAATCGTGAGCCAGAAGAAATAATCACACAGTAAGATTGTACTAACTTATGTCAAACCTGACTTTGTATCTGAAAAAGAAACATAAGCACATACTCAGAAAGATACATTTAGGATGATAGCTTAAGGCTAATGACAAGCACCTGCAATGCGCCCAATAAATTTACTATACCACAGCCACTGAAAACAGCTTTCTATTTCTTCACTGTTAAAATAAAACTGGCACAATAACACAGACCAATAGGGCAAAGCAGACTTTTCAAAACTAAGGCTTACTTTCAGCATTTCCTACCAGCAGTGAGTCAGTAGCGAGTGCCTTTCAGGCAGCTGCCAGGACCCAGCAGCTGTTTGCACCGCGCTAGGACCTAACCAGGGCAGAGCTGGAGCGTGGGCAGCAGCTGCATCCTGCACAGGAGCTGGCCAGAGCGAAACACTTTGCCCTGTTCCCTTCTCTCTAATTTGAGGACATATTCTAACACAACAGAACATGTTCTTTTCATACTGCAGTTACCTCTGAACTGTTACGTGAAAGTCTACGATGCCGGGTCCTTTCTCATCCCTCAGAAGCAGGTCCCTCTACCCCACGGCAGACCATGTTCCTGGGTCAGCTGGCACCCATCAGGGAGGAAAAGAGGTGCCAGCTGACTGCCGCAAGCCCTCAGCAAGGCGGTAGGCTTGTGGGACAGAGCAGGCCTGCACAGCCCATGGGCTGGCGCATTAACTACTGGGAGCAGAACAGTTAAGGGCGGTTACACGGAAGATGCCTGATGAATGGAACACCTCCTCTTTCTGCAGGGAGGAGGGGACACGGTTCATTAATTGTTACCTTCCAGAGTACGCTGACTTGTATCTGCCTGTGCTGAATTTCATGTAAAGCCTCTGCTGAATGTCACATACTCATACGCTGCCTCAAGTGCTAGATTTTGTATTTGGATATCTGGTGCAGCTGACAGATGTTTACAAACTCATGTATCTGCACAGCTTCTTTCTGCCTATCCATCTGTGCTACCTCATAGGCAGCAAATTATTCTACCTCAGGCTGGAATAACTTATGATTGTACCATCAACTCTTTGTCTGCATTTGTAGGTGGTATTATCCAGAGATTTCCAGTTACAGATACTACGGCGGTCGTGTTAAATTAACCTGGGCTGTTTATTTAAGAGGCGGCTCTTTCTAAATAAGCAGCCATAACAGACAGCATTGCAGCTGTTTTTAAAGATGACGGAACTGTGATTAATTAGGATTTTTGAAATGCACAACTTTTCGCATTTGTAACACAAACTTCGGGTTGGTTTGGTGTAGGAGACAGCTGAGCTCTTTAAAACCCTTATTAAAAATTAATATACACTCCTCTCTGCTCTTATCAATAAAGAAGAGGAAGCTGGGTTCAGATCTTTGTGAAGCAGCTCGTGTCAGCTCGGATGATTGCTAGCGTTCCTCCCAGCCCGCAGGATAAGGGCCTCTCCCCTCCTGCTCGGCCAGCACCCAGACCTGAAAGGTGGCAGAGGATGAGGTCAGTGACCACCACCAGCACCTCCCAACTCATGAACTCATGTCTGTTACAGAGTATTTCATCCTCCTGGGAGGAGGGAACAGCAGTTCCACCTACACCCATTGCCTTCCAGCAAGTCTCTCTCTTCAGGAATGTAAGTGGTCTTACATCTGCATCTCATGTCTTCCCCTAAGCCAGCAGCAGGGCTTACAGAGTGCGTGTTCCTCGTGTGCAAGTCACTTGTGCCTTCCCTTCTGTTGGCAGTGCAGATTTCAGTGCTGCAGAAGGATTTCAGCATAGGAACCGGGATCTGTACCTGCAGGATCATCACTTTTCTGAAATCCCCGTTACGGGAAGGCCTACCAGAACGCCATTTGGGTGGCAGGGATCCGCGCGGCCCTCCCGGCCCCACAGCAGCAGCACTGCCCGCAGACCTTCCATGCTGGCACTGCTTGCCGCAAGGCAGCAGCGGTTTGCAAGCAGCCGAGCGTGGGCTCCAGGAGTGCAGAAGTGTGCCAGCAGCAGAGCCAGCACAGCCGCACATCAACGGGAACCAGCAGTAGGGAGAAAATGAGAACTCAGGTAATTATTTCACCCATATTTACCTCAGTTTAGCACTGATATGGAGTGCTAAAGTTAGCAGGGACAGGGAGGAGGCCGGGCTTTCAAACCACTCCTTGAAGGAAGTCAGGCTTTCAGAAAGCCAGAAGTGTGACTCTAACTGCCGTCCAAGGATCTTCCATAAGGCAACACGACTGACTTGATTTGAGCAGCCTAATTGCAAGGAACTTAAAAAGGCTAATCAAAGTATTAATTACCGATCGCCTAACACATTTCAAGCCCCTTCTGTGTTCAAATTGTTCATAAACCGATTCTAATTTCTACTGCGGAACAATTAAAAGTGTTTTTGTTATCCCGGTGAACTGAACTGTAACCAAAGCCATTGTGAATAACCATAAAAGACGGATGATAAAGATGGTAATAAGCACATTGCTACTGTGTCTTGAATAGTCACCGACACTTCTTAGTGAATATCATCTTTCACAACAACAACAAAGGATAAGAGCACAAGGCTATTTCATGCAGTCATCAAAACAAAATGCACTGAATATTATATTTCATACTAAATACATTACCCTGGCAGTTTGACACTCAACATTTCAATAGATATTGCGTCTCTCTCAACATTCTCCCTGAATTTCTGCAGATGGACTTTTAAGTATCAATGGAAGATTACTTAACTTGTCACACTAAAAAGATTTTAAAGGATGGCTGCATGCACTTCATTTTTAATTTTTTTTTTTTTAAAGGGAAACGAATCCAATTCAGAAACACGGTGACACGGAGAGGTCAGGGGCCGTGCGGTGCTGGCTGCCCCTCGTCCCAGCGCGCCCAGCAAAGCAAGGGGAAGATCTGCTTTAGTGACACTGCGTTCACCACGCAAAGCTCAGCTGAGCTAAATTAACCCTGCTCCCGCATTTCATCCATCTGTTGTGACTTTTATTATTTTTTTTTTTAAAACCGTGCATGTTCTTGGAGATCTATAAATGCAAGGGAATCTCAGTTTTCAGTGGAAAAGCCAAACTAACAAGGAAACGCGAGGAAAAATAAAACAACCAAAGTTTTCAGAGTTCACGATCTCAGAAGACCCTGACAACACAAATAGCTCTCAGGATCACAAGAAACCAAAGACAACAGCAGCAATTAATTAGCCTGGGAAAAGTGTGCATCTTGAAGTACAATCCCAGACCACCCAAAATCATGAATCTGCCAAGGTTACCTGCTCAAAATGAACGCCCCAGAGCGGCCCGCCAAGCACTGGCCTTCCATGCGAGCACTGTCTCAGTGCTTGTGCCCAGCAGCAATTAAGCATCCTTGTAAACTGCCCCTATTCCAGAATTTTAAATTTGATTTTTTTTTTTAAATGGAGGAAGGGGAGGGCGTTTGTTCACCGAGAGTGAGTTTCATTACTCACATAGCAAATCTGCCAGTAGCAGCTCATGGAATGGATTGTTACCTTTCCCTATCCATTTTGTAAAGATATTGCTTTCTTTCCAGACTGCAAGCATCACTTCTAACTGGATTTTGAATTATAATGTGAACTTTACAAAATTATTGGTGCTATTCATATCGCTAGTTAGATTCTACGGAACGGCAATATTTTTTGCCCTTCCCCTAACCAGCACCTCTTAGTGTTTTATATAAAACCACCGCGGCCAGCAGAAATCGAACATTTCCAAGTAATGTAAAGTATTACATTGCAGCCGGCAAACAAGGAATAAAACATTTTTTATACTTCTACTTAAACTTATTCGCTTTTCGAAAATATTTATGCAGCGCAGAAGGCAGGAGCTTATTGAGAAATACAGCCCGTCCCTCTTCTTTAATTGAAACATTTACGCTTTTTGTTCTGCTAACAAAAAGCAACCTAGAGTAATAACGCAAGATAAATACACAAGAAACTTATAGATATGATTGTAAAACAACATCATCCTAATGCTTCCATTTAATTACCCTGAAATGTATTCTATTTAATATTCATTACTCAAAAGCCAATTTAAAAGAGAAAGAGGTGAAGGGACTTATTCAGAAAGACGGACTGTCATTCACTGCAATAGTTATCTAATATACAGAAGTTAATAAAGCAGATTAATCTACAAGTCCCTTTAAGCCATCACTGAGTTTAGAACAACTGCCTCTTTGACCCTTAACCCTCCCGCTGTGCACCAGTAGCAGGTGCCAGCTGCACTAAAATGATGGCTGCCGCGTTTCAGCGCTAAGTCTTTTCTTGCTTTGCTTCTGACCAGCAGCTGACCCTGTAGGAACGATTGTTTCATGTGCTGGCCTAAAGGCTACATAAACCAGTAACTGATAAACAAAAGCATACATACACCAGCTGCCTAGCCCGAGGGTGCACATCCAACACTGACACCTCTAGCACTTTGTGCTGCGAGCCCAATTGCGGCTTTTTGTTTCCATACATGAATTCTGTACAATACTTGTTACTCCGTGGCCCTCAACTTCTCTCCGTCCCCAAAACTGTTTGTGTAAGCTACAGCACAGCTTGGGTGATTAAGAGGAGATTCCCAATTTGATTTGGCGCCATTATTAAGAGCGTGAAATCTTCGGATACATCAGTAATGATGATGCATTTTAACATTAAAAGTCTTAAAATCCAATTACTCAATTCACATGACAGCGAATCACAACAGGGCTTTAAACAAAGCAGTATCGGGAAAGACTCTGAGCTCATTAATATTGTTTGATTTCTTCGCTGACAGCACTCACGCAGTGAAAGCCGTGTGCTTAGCAATATGCTGGAGACCGAGGCCGCTGCCGCCCTTACACATGTGCAGTAAGAAGCGTGTGTAAGAGCAGTAATCGTATTTTTCATTAAGATAAGATGGCTCTGACATAGTTATTTTGCTGATACAAATTACGCGACCGCAAAAACAATCAGAGTAATGATTAAATGCAGTTATGTACATGGGAGACTACTAGTGCAAATGTTAACATATTTAAATGGGTTCCCTTCATTAAAAAAATTATATATGATATTAAACCATCAATCAAATCGAAACACTAGAGTCTAAACGTATTGTCACTGGTTAAAATAAATGACTTTGAGACTGAATTTTGGCTCACTCAATATGGTGCCTTTTCTGTTGCTTAGCCACCCAAGTCTCTGCTGGCTTGGGCTACAGCTGGTACATCTCCATCGCTTTCAATTAATAAAGAAAGTTATGATAGTATTGGATAACATTTCTAAATTGTGCTACGGGGTTGAAAACAGATGTCCCACTGAAAATCCCTCTCACTGTCGTATCAAAGCGTTCAAGCCTGCAGAAGCCGAGCACTCTGCTCCTGATTCAGCACAGCCTCTAAGCACATTTCATTTTAAGCACAGGAACAGTTGCACCTGCGGGTTTGACTCCCTCCTAAAATTAAGCATACGCTCCAACACGTGGCTTCAGGTGCTCAGCTACTCAGCGCCCTGCACAGCTGACCTCTGTCAGCACAACCCAGATTTCTTTCTGCGATGTGCTCACACACAAGTGCTTCCGCACACATTTTTCTGCAGGAGGCATAAACACAGCTCCTCTTGGTCTTTTAATTGCAGTTACTGTGCATAGCTCCACACAAACTGAATATGGCACCGAGGTCTATCTGGAAAACACAAACATCACTGATTTTACTACATAAAAGGGAGGAAAAGGAAGGTGGCACTTGGTAATACGTTTTTATTCTAGTAGTAACACGATTTTTCAATGCAACTGCCATTTTACTTTCTGGTTTACGACTGCTGTGCAGTGCTGCTTCACGCTGCGCGCCTCTGTCACGTGCTGGAGTTGGACGTCACCGGCGCACAGCTCTGAGCAGCCTGTTGAGGTTTCACCCATGAGCAGCACATCCCCCTGTTACTGCACCGCTGCCTGCCCCATCCTTTCCACATGCCTGCCCCTGTCCCTCTGCTGCAGCCCTCCTCACCCACAGCCGACAGGCTGAGCACCGCTCTGCTGCACGCTGGGTCTTGGCACAGGCACCGTGCAGATCTAATCCAAACATCCGTACTATGTTTGAACACAGCGAAGAAGAAAGTCCGAGGGCTGATCTGCAAGCTTCTCCTGAAAATGATGCACAGAGAGCTACCAGTGTGCAATGTCCCACTCCTTTCCATGTACCTAAGGCCGGGAAAGGAAGGGATCACCAAAATTGTGTTTCTGTGGAACCAATCCACCCTCCCACACCCAGCATGGGCGTAACCTAACGAGGGTTGTGCAAACAGGGTTATTTGCCCACCACACATGGCCCTGAGGGATGCCTGTCAGAACTATGGGCGAAAGATGCTACAAAACGGATTGGTTTTTGGAAAGAACTAGCACAAATAGCACTTATCTGTGCCAAAATTGAACTAACAGCCTTGTGTGTATGACTCTACAAGGTGAGCACCAGAAGACAGAGGTAACATCCTGAAACCTTCAAAATTACACTTTCATTCATAAAGTGGAGCAAACATCAGCTTCAGCTGGTTTAGATGACATTGGAAAGTTGCTCCTGAAATAACAGCAAACAGCAGTAAGGAGCCTTATAAAATCATTTATTAAAATGCTTAAAGCACAACCCAGTGTAGCAGCAATAGCTGAACGTAATATATTTCTATCCACGTATCTCAGGTTACTTGACACGTGTAAATTCGGTTCAGCTGTAAGACACAGACACAACGCTGCTGTGTGCAGGTGAGACTCAGACTAAGCAGCTTGCCCTGGGAACGAAGCAAAAAGTAGAGCCAAAGCCAAGAGCCACTGTTATGCTTTGAAAGGACGCTGATCCCTACACCCAAACATTAAGCTGTTTTGCTCATGGTTCCTATCGCTCCTATCCTTGTACAATCATACCTACTTACTTAAAAAAAAACACCCAGAGTTGCTAAGGGACGTTCCTAAGCAAACAAAGTATGTATTACCAGGCTTTAATTATATAACTCCACTACTCTAGAGGCTGAAGATGAGCGCCTTGGTCACGGACAACCACCTACTCACCGAAATGTCTTCTGAAGCCTCATCAAATAGTGAACAAGTGCTCAGCTGTAAAGCTTCTAAGCCGAGAAGCTCTGAAAGAACACCAGTGTCAGTACCAGGCAGGTACTGCTGAGAAATAGGTGCCCACAGGTGCTGGGGGCGGTGGGTGGCAGAAAGCCGGGGCTCCGGCTTTCCGCCCCCAGCACCTACCGCCAGTAGCTCCTCCCGCTGCCCCGCACCAAGCAGCAGCCCCAGCCTCACCTGCTCAGAGAAGGATGCAGGGCTTGCTCTGCTCCCAGCGCCATGCTGTGGCAGCTCCTGTGGTCCCAACGCTGGCACCACGGCCCCAGAGCTCCATGCCTGCCCCAGGGAACAATCCCCAGTGCCTGCTTTGAGAGGAGCTCAGAGAACTCCCCTGCTTTCAGGGAGGAAAGCGGTGCGGTTGAGCTGCGCTGCAGCCCTGCAGCCGGGACGAGCCGAGGCGGCCGCTCCTCCGGTGCTGCTGGAGATTTTAATTATCCGACTACTTCCAGAGATCCAACTTGGAAAAAAAAGTGTTCTAACTAGTAAATAATTGCAGTTATCGTTGCATCAGTTTAGTTTAAAGAGCTGACAAACCTCTCTAAACTCAACGCACAATTAGTCATTAGGGTCTAGTTTTTCAGCACTGTTAAGCAATTTGTAACCCATTGCTTTTAATAGGGTTATGCATTACTTAACCGACACAGATGTCTTGAAAACCGAAACCGCTGGTTATGAAGCAGCAACCTTGTTCGTGAGCTGCCAAGATAGTCAGATCATCTCTAAAACCAGTGTTTAATGGCCAGCCGATGAATAATCAATGTCTCACTTTTCATCCGAGTGTGAAAATGAGAATAATCTAATACATCGTCCCTCTGGTAAAACGCGAGGCCCTGGGTTCCGTTTCTATTCAGGGCTGATTTATAACCCAATGGAAACCTGATGTAAACATATGATCAATGAGCCCCATCATTGCTGATAATAACCCCCAACCGGCCCACTCCCTCATCTCAAAAGCCATCCCTTTAGGCTATTAGTTTCGTCCAGCTAATCCTCTCTACTATTTCTGCCTGCTGCTTTTACCTTGGCCATCCGTTCAGTCCGGCAGACTCAGAAGTAATTTTATACGCAGCAGAGAGCGGGTGGAATTGATTTTTCACTCAGTGCTCGGTTCCCATCTGAATAATTATCAATTTTACTGCCTCATAAAGGGAAGAGTCAAAATTTCAAATCAATTCAAAAGAGCTTCTGAGACTACAGAAACTGTGCACGAGAATAAAGGTCAAAGTTGTCAGTGACCTCGGGAGATGATGTCAGATACGAGTACGCTGAGCAGTTGACATCAGAGGCACTCAATATGATATGACTAGTGCTAATGCAAATCATATTTATGCTGACTACTGGAGACCAGCCATTAATATTTAAAAGAGTTTGTGAAAGCCTGCATTCAAAATAAATATAACATATTCCACAGAATCTGAAGTTAATAAAGACAGATCACCGCCTGGTCATACGCTATAAAGTGAAAGATTACTGCCGATTAACAGACAGGGTGTTGCATTAAGATTGCCACAAATGCAGACGAGTCCAGAGCCTGGGTTGCTCTTCTGTCCTTTAAGCTGGAATCATAACATGCACCACAGCGCTGAGTAATGTGACACATCCAAATGCTGATGTCATTGCTAGCTCCTGTGACACCCCTTTTGGGCAAGTAAAACACGAGCACGTATGAGGTGGCAAGGGAAATCACCATATTTTGATAATGATGTCAATAATAAACATCATTAATATCCCCCCAGCATGCAATATAATGCCAAGAATGTACTAGTTACTTTTCACCTTCAATTAGACCAGAAAACAAATGCTACAAGGAGCACGTGATGATGGCGACTGTGTGCCAGCTTTTATTAAAATGGCAGCATATCTGTAAGGGCAACACAAAGATGTCCACGGTCATTTGCATTTTGTTAATAACTTCTGTGTTTGCTAAATGCCTCCAGACCTGTGCAACACGGCTCCTGAAACAGCAGCTTTGCAACTTCACGAGTCTAGCAAATACGCATCTTCCAAGAGCTGAATGAGATTTTAAGGGAATGTGGCATGGAGCAAATGGGGAGATACACAGCTAAGAACATCCTCATCTTCTCTTAATGCACTCAGGCTACGGCGAACTGGACTGAGGTGGGAAGGAGAAACCCTTCCTGAGTGCTGCAGCAATCACTTCCTCTCCACAAGCGTGGGATTTAATTTCTATTGTATTCACCTTTAACTGAAAAATCCATGACTCACCTACTGCAAAATAAAGCATTTGCACTCAAGAGTATACAGCTACTCAATTTAACATTTCATTACAGAAGTGAGTGGCTGAATGCTTCTACAGTACTTTCAGAGAACTTTCCTCACCATTTTTTTAAAATAGAAATGTAACGATGATCTTAACACACCTCATTTTATGAACAAAAACAGAACACAAAGTTTTAAGATATTGTACAGCCAAGCACCCATGCTTTCCAGTACGACAGAAAATATCTTCAGTCCTTGGTTGTCATGAGAACACAGCTGAAGCTGCCCTAGGTTGCATGCCAGCCTAGGGAGATTTCTTCTGCTACCGAATCACCAACGCTACCCTGGTGTGCAGTAATAAAGGGTTCAGAAATCAGCAATATTCCAAAATGTGATAATGCCCCATAGAAAAATCTGAGAGTTCACCTGCTGTAGCACTTCCGGGTTATGCTGCATGAAATTAAACAATCTTTGTCCATCCTGCGAAGTTTCTCTACACCTCAGAGCCTTCTTGCCCTCTTTAGCTATGTGCTTGAAGAGGTAGGTGACAATGTAGTCTAAACTGGCACAACAGCTGGAAGAGACGATTGTATCTGCGTAAAAAATGAAACGGTTTTGAAATTGTTTCCATAAAAGAATGACAAATAATTACATTTTACAGTACTCACAGAGCTGAGATTTAAGGATCTAGCTGACGTTAGCCTCAACAATACGTCATCGTGCCTGTTTTTGGTATATGAATGGATCAGTTTTGAACATTACTTCAAACAACATACGGTATAAAACCTTTGCCATATTAAACCTCTCAGGCTTCTGAAACCTAACATTCTGTTTTGAACCACTTACTGAAAAAAAGTGAGGTTCAACCTGTAGAGCTGCTCTCTGGCTTTTTCTCAGGCAGCACAGAGCTTCTCTGCCCCAGGAGCTTACAGTCAAGGTCAGGTGGGAAACAACAGACAGAGGCCACGCCAGGTAGTGGCAGGGTGACCACGGAGCAGCCAAGCGGCCGCTCCAATTAACAATTAGCAATTCAAGGAGATTAAGATAGATTACACCTGGCTTTCAACAGCACCACTGCAGACACCGACCAACACTTTATCAATGTCCCTAACACAGAAAGTCATGACAGCAAGGACACTGCTGAAACGCAGAAGCAAAAGCCACTTCATACCATTACTTACTGGTTCTATAAGTAAGAGAGACTAAGCGCATAAACCTATTTGCAGAGTAAATACGTCTGCCTGATTTATGTAAGTTATTTTGTTGCTAGGTGTTGCCTGCTGTGCTGCTGCTGCGAAAGAGGATTCTGTTCACTTCTGTGCCCCAGCATGGTGACAGCAGCGTGCTGGTCCTCCTTTCTCAAGCACTCTCCTGGTCTTCCTCCTGAACACAGCGGCGAGCCCTTTCCCCCCACCCCGCTGCTGTCTCCTCCTGGCCTGACACCTGAGGTACTCCTTGGCCCCAGACCAGTGGTCACGACACTCACATAGAGAGCAGCTCCAGTGCTGCAGTCCTGGGCAGAGCCACGTTCCTGAACCACTGCCGGTCCTCATCGTGCCACCACCAGCCGAAGCTCCCTGTGTGCACGCACTGCTTTAACGTGCCGGGTGCAAGCTTTAGCCAGAACTGGTAACCCCTGCCACTGCAAATATCAAATCCAAGCGAGCAGAGCATTTAGGGCCCCATCCAGCTCCTACTGACTTCAGCTAGAACTTGTCGAGGCCTTTTATAGTTCACAGCATTTATTTCAGATGGGCCACTGGAGTAAGGGATGTGCGGGGGTTGCAAAAGGAATTAAACTGTTAAAATGCTCATTCTGAGGGAAAAGGGATTAGAAGGATCCAATTAAATGTACCTTGAATTCTTTAAACTATGCTAATTTGGAGGCCTGCCAACCTTGCAGCGTTCATTTAAACACATCCCTCTAGACACCCAAGTATTTTGATCTGTGCTTGCTTAACTCCTTACGCTCTGTGCTGGCACTGCTAACTCTTTGCCATCTATAAACTAATTGCATATTGCTTGGATTATTTTGAAACAAATGCTGAAGAAACATTTGCTGTCAAAGAAGCTACAAATGGTCTCCTAAGACTTGATCCTCCAAAGCAACCAGATGACTTAGCAGCAGGAGCTGAAATGTGTCGAACACCTCACAGGAACAAGCTCCAGAATTTCCAGTGGTCTCCACTGGCCCAGTGGGCTTACTAGGACCTAATTCAACAGAGCAGGACCTGAAGAAATGTGGCCCATGCAAAGCTGAGTTCAAAGCTATGAGTCTTGCCAAAGTAAAGATGGGAAGCTGGCACTCATCGTGTTCTGCACCAAAATGGTCCTGCATATAAACCAGAAATGCAATTCATGGTGGAATTGTATCACCATCAATAACAACAAGTACGAGACTTGAAAATACATATTTCATAGGAGGGCTCTGCTGTATTTCTAAACCAGTGCTTAACTCTATTTCTTTTTAAATTGAATAATACAAAGTAAATCACTATCATCAGTTTACAAAACAGCAGTAGTTCTAAACATGCTGATACTGTACAAGCAGATATTTTACATTCGACAGTAAGTGATTTCAGCAGGACAGCAGACAGGTCTATGCTATCATTTGCTCATGAGAATCTGATATGAGTGTTAAGAGCTACTTAAATTTGCCCATGACTATATATCAAATATGCTTCCCTATGCTCATTTTTCCTTTTGATTGCAAGGATATAAGAGACAGGGAGCGTCAAGCAAACTCCCTTGAATGACTCTTCTGGGCATGTGGAACCTTGTGCTGGAGCAGAAGAGCGCTCTCACTAAATCTTAGTGAGACAAGCAAGGCAACCAAATAAATAGAACAAACAAGAGCAACGAGGAGCTACCAATTCCAGGCGATGGTCAGAAGAAATGATGGAGAAGACATAACAAGAGTAGAATAATAAAAGACACCGAGGTAAAAGCTTGGGATAATCAGGAAAAATGCAGTCAAACTACATTTCTCATTTCTGCTCAACTCAGCTGTACCGCCTGTGAACTGATCATTTGGACGGGGAAGCAAGCAGGCCACAGTTACAGCACATGGCTACAGGCAGAACCAGCCCATGTGTGCAGCTGGGGTCCAGCAGCAGCTCAGCAGCCCTGGTGAGCAAAACTGAGCTCTCTGGACTTGCTTGCTGATAGGCAGGTGCTGGTGCTGGGGAGGATACAGGGACGACAACTCTGGTGCCAGTCACCATCACACGAATCTGTCTCCTTTGGTTTCTTCTTTGCTAGCATGTATTTGACATTCTCAATGCTGATTTCACATGCATTTCTTTTCTTTAATTACCTCCGTGTTTTTGCATTATGCGTGCAATTCCAATTACCCATTAGCTCAAGTAAGTGGAATTAGAGTTTGAATGTTAGAATGAGTTATACTACTTAAGAAAAAACCAACAGAGAAACCCAGCAACTTTTGGTGTAAACAATATGACAACAGCATGCTGAAGGGGAATTACTTCTGAACAGTTTAATGACATTATTGAATCTCTGCAAATTAGAAGATTTTGTTTTGTTTTTCACATAAAGGTAAGGAGAAGGAGTTAAGTGATGTTTTCCCCGTCCATCAGTTGCTTACAGTTCAATACTGGCATTATTTGCCTTTGAGACTAAACCTAGAAAGTAAATGGATTTAGCAATTTAACATCTAAATTAGGCAGCAAGACAGAAAAAATGTTTTACTTTTTTCCTCAATGAATAGCATACTACACTATTAATCATACAAGAATTAGAAAAGCTTTGCAGAGATTAGTGACAGTGTGCCAGGCAGACTACATTAAAAGGCTCTGATCCACTGAGTCAGCTGTGAAAAAGCCAGGTAAACACTTTAGAAGAGAACTATTGGAGTGTTTATCCTCGCAATAAAAGCTTAGATGAGGGCTTCCATTACAGCTGATTTACAGCTAGGGCCTTCCAAAGGAATACATATTCCTTCACAGTATTTATGAAGTGTGGAATCAAGCAAGGTATTTACTCAGAAACAAAATGAACACTCCTCAAAAATAAGGATTTGGGGAATGTTTATCCTACAGTTGACAACACTGAGAATCTCAAGGCTTTCACACACGTGAAGGGAATAGAGAAAAAGGCAGATACATTTTTTCTGCTGTTGAACAGAAGAGATCTCCCAGAATTTGATTTTTAAAATAAAAAAGCCAGCTATTTTGTTTTTATAAACATTTCTGAAAATGACTTATACTTTCTCATCAGCTTAGAATACAATTACCTCTCAGATGATTTACAGCCCTGAGCCCTGCTATTCTGACAGTGTTCTTGTGCCACTGATGTAAGAGGCAATACTTGGATGTACTTACTCACCTATTTGCTGTGGGCAGAAGGATGCATGTGATCAACTAACACCTAACGAAATAAATTTGTATTTCATGGTCTGACAAGCGGAAATGCTCCAAATACCAAGATTTTAGAAGGGATAAAAGATTTAGAAGAATGAATCTTAAGAAAGTACACGGGTAACTAACTCAGAGATGATAAAAAAAAATGGTAAGTTAAGAGCTACGAACTCATCAAAGAGCAGCCCATCTGGACACGTCACTGTAAGCGCGTGGGAAAATCACTCACTACATAAGTAAAACTAGAATATAAATGAGGAATTTAATGGCCTACATCAGTATCAATTTTTGAAACATTCAATATTAAAAAACACGATACTGAGGAAAAATAATCCCTTTATCACGTCAACATAAAACGTAAAAAAAGATGCATTTGCTAGCTGACTAATTATGATAAGTAACTATTACTTCTAACGTGCAAGAAACGTTCACAGAGATTAAGGGCTGCACAGGCGTTTAGGTGGAATAAAGAACTGTTTTAGGAAACAAGAGAATGCAAGTGGAAAGTCCAGGAAAAATATGATGGGATCTAAAGGTGGTGGCAGGAACCAAGCAGGACCAAACCCACCAGGCCAAGCTCCTGCTCAAAACAAGGCCGACATCAGACAGGTTGCTCCAGGCCTCGTTTGGCATTGGGGGATATCTTCAAGGATGGAGACTCCACATCCTCTCTGGGCAACATGGAAACAGCCGGCCCTTACAGACAGGCAGATCTGGCAAGTTACAAAGACTGAAAAATGACTTTGAAGGAATCAGAGTAAACAAAGAAAAAAGAATGAACACAAAGAATGATAGCTTCTGAGGGACTGCATTGAGCTCCAGTGAAGTTAAAAAAAAAAAAACAAGAACATGCCTAAATACTTTTAGACTTGCAATTTGTATTTATTTTAGGTACTTCAAGGAGAAAGGAGCACACTGGCTAAGCAATGTATGGTTTACGAAACATGAAAAAGGTGAATTACATTTTTTGTCGATACCGTTTTCCGAAAAGAAAACATTCCTGGAAGTTAGTCATTCCTCATGATTCAACTCCCAGATACCTAAACCACAAAACTTTACAACCACGACTGAAAATACACACTTCTCTTACTCCTCCTCTCTGCCTCGAGAGGGAGATCAACACTTTTTGAGAAGGGAAAATAAACGTAACACATGAAGGCTGAAGCTCATACAGCTTTTAAATTTTCTTTTCTCTCTTTTACATGAATTCAAATTGGATTTCAAAGAGATGGTTAAAGTAAACTTGGTGTGGTAGTGAATTATTAAAATGAATATATCCAATACCTCAAATGGAAGAGATGTAGTGTGGAGTAATAACGGAGATCAGGAACACTGTTTGCTAAACTGGTAGTTGTCTGTCGAAGGAACATTGAGTCCAACACATCCATTTGCAAACAATCAACAGGCAGACTCACAGCAGAAGCAGCCTATAGGCATAAACTGCTGTACCATCATTACAGGTGACAAAGCACTCAAAATATCTGGGAGAAGATGGATTTCAGCATTATATAATAAAGTGACCTGAATACTACTTTACTACTGTTGCTTAGCTATTCACTACCCATTTTCTTTCCAAGAGTGGTTTCCCTCTTGCAGCAAAAACTGCTGAATGTGTTTAACATAGCAAATGCTTTGTGAGTCTCAGTGCATTCACGCATTCCTGTGGGGCTCGACTGACACTTGGCAGTAATGAGAAACGCTAGCTATTATGGAGCAACATCTACACACACTAACGTTACACATTTCTATTTTTTCCCTTAATAACCACCTTAATCAATACATACTACTTAGGGTTTTAAAGAGTTTCTCAAACACCATACAAATGCATGGTATTCTCAGGTCATCAGGACGTAACTACGTCTTTTTTCTTCTCCCAAATGCCCAGCCCTCTCTTCCATATTCTGAACTAATCTAAGCTACCAAAAAAGAAAACCCACCAGAACCCCAAATACTCAGACAGTCATCTGGTTAAAAAACATAGAATACACTGTGCAAGAGAATAAAATGAACTGCAATCAGACTGCTGCATTTTTATTGTTACTCCAAGTATGCTCCTGTTACCCTGATTCCACTCTAAAGCACATTCAGGAAATACTGAATAATTAAAAATCTTATTTCTTTTTTCCACTTACAAAGATGTCTTTAAACTTCTCCAATCATACCACAGCAGTGCAGAATAAGCATTTTTTAATACAACAGCGACATTGAGCAAACAAAAAGAAAACCTGGCACATTCCTGTACACATACTGACAAACATATTTTACTTCTGAGAAACAAACGCGTGAACTTCCAATACAGTCCTACTGGAGACACCTTAATAATTGTAACCATTCTGGTTTTTAAGAAAGGATAACTTAAACAACTACCACGCTAACCAACAGGTTAGATGTCCAAAAGAACCTAGCTCTGTTAACCAAGATAGTCACATTCTTAAAATGTTTAAAACCTTCCACTGACATGTGCCGTTCTGTTTAAGATACAAAGAGTGAGCCAATAAGGTATGAGCTACTTTGGAAATCTCTCCATTCACTTTAGAAATTGCAAATAAACCTTAACCACAGCTAACAATTCTAATTCAATTCCTTGAATTTCTTCTTCAGCGGTGTGTAAACAGCTCTTACCTACAGCAGTAAGTCCTCCAGATATTGAGGTAAGGATATAGATCAGGACATGAGGCTGTAGGCTGGTAATGAAACTCATATGATCTTGGGTCAGACACTCCAAAAGTGGGTAATAAGACTGGCTTAGTTTTCGATATTGCTGCAAATGAAAGAAGTATACGTTAATAATAAATATGGACATCTAGATTAACTAATATTAATGACGTTAACAGGTTATAGATTATATTTTTATGATGTGTTAAACTGTAATTCAGTCATTAAATCAGAACATTTATATAGAGAAAATATCTTCATGTCTTTGGTAAATTTCAACTTTTCCAATTTAACAGAGGATATAAACTATTCATTTAAAACAAACTCTGGATAATAATGCCTTGTTTTGACATCCTACATAGCTTTCAGTCTAGTGAAGGTAGTATAACATACTGTTCAGGATGTCTGATAGACAGGATTGGTGCTTGTATCTCATCTTCTGCAGGAAACCTCACTGTGATTTATCACAAATTTCCCCCAGATTATCTCAGAGATGTATTTTTTGCGTTTAGGTGAGTTCCTGTAACAGGCTCTGCACAGGCAAAAGCACAATTAGCAAGCTTGTTCTTAAGGACCTGTATTTAGGACATGTATTTTTGGGTGGCTAGGAATGTGCAAAATGTGTGCACTTCACAATACAACCAATAAACTGGTCTTCACTGAGAGAAGCTTTTCCAGATATTCTTTTTGTGACAGGCACAAATCTGGATATTAACCACCTCTAACTATCCAGAATTTGTCTCCTCCAGTGAAAAATGACAGTTCTGAACAAAATGCCACAATTCAAATTAAGTCCAATATTGCACAAGATCTGCTGTCTTCCCACAGAGAAGTCAGAACACCGTGTACTCTGAAGTTTTAAGTTTTATGGAAAATACACAGTGGCAGTTTCCAGACTAATTGCAGAGCGGATGAATACGCGTGGATGTGTTGCGATGCGTGCAAGCGACCTAAATAGGTTCTGAAACATGGAAAAGATTTAGCATTTTTCTTTCTTTCTTTTTTTTTTTTTCCAGAAAAGCTTAAAGAAAATTCCGGTAAAGCTCCCCTTTCACATGGCAGTTATATTGCACCTGTATTTTAGATGTCTCAATGTAAATAAATCCAAGTAATTGAACTGAAAAATGCATGTGAGCTGTTCTAGATCCCTCTGTCTCATTATAACAATATAAAGCCTGTGGTGGTGTTATTTCATATTTCACGTAAAGACTCCCAAGATGAGTAATTGCTTACTAGCAAGTCACTGTGGGATACTGAAAGCAGCATTTTGACAAAGGCCTGAAGTACATTGTCAAAGTGGTTGTCCCCGTACAACTTGAAGACGCCGAAGCTGACATAATTTCCACATAAGGCAGATTTGAGTGCAGAGTAACAGATGGAAATGCCCTTGAGTTTCAGCGGATAAACCTGATCTTTTGACAAAGTCCCAAGAGAGAGGATCTGATTACCTGTGTTCATAAAAAGAAAGAAAGAAAGAAACTTATGTAAGCCACTGCAAGTGTACAATATTTTGATGGCACTATCCAAACCCATATTTTGTCTTTATTTTCATCGTTATTTGGAAGGAAAATTTGTTTCTGCATTTAGAGTAAAAGATCTGTTCAGTAAGCATGGCTAGAACTTAAAAGTCACCAGGGAATTAATATGCAAAAATGGAAATATACACTGTGGAATTCCTGCCACTGATTTACGTCCGGACCATGACCGAGTCTGTCAGCGTGAACTCATAATCTGAACAGAGCTGCAACACACAGTTTTATAGCTGCTCATGCTGCAGCAAAGCCTGGTTTTGATCCATTACCGTGACGGTCTCATGGGACGGCTGCTGATGTATACACACACTAAATATATCCCTCAGAAAACAAATACGTCCATTAGAAAAGCCTCTATTTTACCAGTCACAGATGGGAATGACTTTTTAATTAAAATCCATGTTTAAAATGTAAAAATAACAGCTAACTGTAAATATTTGCTGTTGCTGCTACCAGGCAATAGTGGCTTTTGGATCCACTGCACAGCAGATCCCGCTGCAATCCTCTGTACAAATCTGATTCGCAAGGTTTCATCACAAAGTTTTTCTTAAAGGGTCTTGTAATAACTTCATTCTTATTTTCATAGCACCCCAGAGTTAGTTTGTCTTCATGAGAAAAATGCATTAAAAAAAAGGTAGTTAATGAAATGGAGCTAAAAGAGTCGGACGAGCACAGCAAAGACTGAGCGCTTCAGCTGTACCATGAAGCAGCCTTACTAGGCCCACCTCACCTGATGCTGACCATGGTAAGCCTGGCAGGTGCAAAAACTAACCTGGTCTTCACTCTGTTACTACTCAGCAAGAGTTCATTCCTATCAATTCTAACCAGATGTAAATAACACAAACTCTGGTATTTTTAAAAGAATTCCTACAAATAGAAGCACAAGGGTCTGCAGATCGGGTGCTTGATTCGCCTGCTTTCATCTAACCTAGCTGTCATGGCTATTGCAGCAGCATGGAACACGGAGCAGCAGGTGACCTGGACCATTAACTACTCACAATTCCAAATATTGCCCTCTGAGAGAGGTATTCGTGGTGAGTCTGCTTTGCCTCTCTAATAGGCAATTCAAACACAGTCCTGAAAACTTGCATCCCGCATCTCAGGTTGCACAGCATTGTTTAATGCAAATTAACTGTCATTAGGCCTGATATTAATCTGTCTCTCCACAACTCTCCTTCCTGCTCGTGCAAATTTCTACCTGCATGCACTTGCCTTAATTTTTTTCTTAATGTTATCGATCACTGCAAATTAGAAATTTACATCATATAATTAGCAAAATGAGGGGGGAAACCATGTTTCTGAACACACAACACATTGAAGTATCACTCTTTGGTGCTGTTCATGCAAATAGGCATTGGAAAGGCATGCAATACCATTTAAAACATTAATGTTCTTCACCACTTTAGCAAGTATAGAGCACTTTATCCATCAGGTTGTAACGGAAGAGCAGACTTAAAAGACTGGGAGTACAATCAGGGATTACTTCGAAGTAATAGCTGGGGTCTGGAAGAAGTAGGAATGGCAACGCTAGAGTCGTGGAAGGTAAGAGAAGAATCAACTCTTCATCTAGGAAAGATGGTCACTCAGAATCAAAATTTAAAAACAATTAATACTTATTCATGAAAATGCTTTTGATACTGTAAATGGCCAGATAAGCACCTGAAGGCTACAGACACGAATATAATGCAAGTGGGGAAGAGGCTGCACTCTAGCAACTGCTACTGGATAGAAATTCATTTGAGATGGTGTCAAATCCATTACACTAAGAATGACCTGTACCCAAAAGATCCTCTTCAATAAGTAAAACACAGTAGAAAAAAAAGAATATCTCCTACTGTACTTGGATATTTGTTTATTGTAATACTTCTTATTTAAATGCAATCAGGAACGCAATTAAAATAAAGGTCCTACAGGTGCCCGTTTAGGATATCTCAGGCAGGTCATCTTTATTATTATCCCTCTTTTTGACATGACCTGGTCTAGTTACTGAGAAGATCAATATATTTCAAATTCTGTAACAGTTATCCAACCAACCAATCAGCCCACGAGATGAAGTGGAAAGGCACGCACCATTTTTGAAAGCCACTATGTAAACCAGTGTACAACTACTATGACAAAAACGTGTCAAAAGGGTAAGGGTGCTGTCGGCTACCTTGTCTGGTTTTCTACACTACTAAATTTTCTACTGAAAATCTTTAATAACACCAATAGATACCTAACTTCAGAAACAGACAAAGTTCTCGATCCATGGTAACAGCCCTTGAGCCACAGCTGATCAATCCATGACACCACGAAACCCCAGCTCCTTGAAGAGCTCAGCGTAATAGGCAACAACAGATGGAAAGAGCTGTCAACGAGGGAATTATGCACCTCATATAGAAATTAATTGGAAGTTGATGGAAAAATGGAATGATGAGGAAGTTGGAAAAAAAACCAAAACACTAGGAATCCCTTAGCCTGGGAGCACGAATTATAGGAGTTACACTCCAGGGCTGTTCTTCTAGTATTTTTATTACTTCACAAAAACAAGCAAAAAAAAATCACTGGATGATTATAACCTTAGCTTCATTTATCAGCACAATACATTCCATCCAGGAGGGCACCAACCCAGCCTCACCCCAGGCAGCTCTGGCAGGGAGGAATTCAGTGCCCATCCCCTCTAATGAAAACACTGAGAAAAATTTGTGACTAGTGCAAGATTAAAAGCTGTTTTTTGCAAGTGGACAGAGCCCACAGAGAACTGTTCTGTGTTCATGGACTCATTTTAAAAGGGCCTAAGAGTAGGAACAGCTCATTTCAAATTAGCAGCAGAGGTGAGAGACCTTGTGGTCCCCGTTACCAGTGCCCCAAGCCATCAGCCTACAAGTCAATAGATACTGTGCTGCAACAAAGACTGGTGTTTTAGCATTAGTTATTGAAAAAAATATGAAATACGATGCTACGCCTGACCAGATGAAAAAAAAAGGATGTTCTACATGTAACATTTAGCAGGAGCTTCAGGGAATATTTTCACGCACCATAGATACTACTGAACATAAACTAATTTACTGAAGTACTTGGAATCAGGTCAAGAACAACTCCTCAGCTACTGAGGATATGTTTACATTTATAATCCTCATTGAGGAAGACTGAAATGCAATTTTATAAACTCCTACTGCTAAAAGAAATGATTTAAAGAAATTAAATCACCATAAAAATGACCTTTGATGTAAGGATTTTTAAGTTGTATTTGAAATTCACAGCTCCTGTCAAAATGAAAACTGTGGACACTAATCAGAGAACTTTCAGTGTCACTGCTGAGTACTAAAAAGTCAAATAAAAATAAAACTTACACCAAATTCTTCTTAACGTGGGAGAAATAGAATCATGCAAAATCTTAAAAACAACCCAAGTTTCAAAATACTTAATCATTTCTTTTAATGTAGCTTTTTGCCTTGCATTTCACAGCTATGTTACTTACAAAGTATTATAAACTCCTTCGGCCTCAGAGGCGATACAAAATATTGCATTAGTAAGAAAAAGATTTTAAAAAGATACTGGGTGACACTGGTATATGGGAAATAAGTGTCCGAATTTGGCAGACAGTGTCAGCATCTCACCACTTCCAGAAGAAGGAACCCTAGGAAAAATACGTGTGCACACACAGAAGGAAGACAAAGCCAGCCACAAAACATCCTGGGATGCTCCGACCAAAGATAACATCACCATGCTTCAGAATCCCACGGGCAATACGCACCAGAGCTCTCTGCACAGCTCATTCCCTCACTCCCTGCTAGATGTGGGAGCATGTCAGGACAGGCAGCTTCCCTTTCAGCTCTCTCGCTTAATTGCTTTTACAGTAGGAGCCATAACACAGATACGATTTCCTTATGGCTGAGTTTCCGTTAAGCAGGGCACGTTCTACAGTTCAGTTCAATAAGCTGTACTGGTAATAATACAACCAAATAATGTTTTAAAGTGCCGGTTGGATTAAGTTAAAAACAAATACTTTGGTAGGATTAAATAAAGGTTGTGAAAACTTAACATATTTATAGAGGGAAAAGTAATGTTTTTTGTCTTTTCCCCTTCCGTATTTTTTATTATTCGCTACTGCCCCATAAAGATGGGTTCTGAATGTATGCTTTCCACGTGCTCAGAGTGCTAGGGCAGGATAAAGAAGCGGCCGTATACAGAAAACAAAAGGAAAAGATGAATCATGAAGACGAGAGCAAACTTCAAAAACTAATTTTTAAAGCCTCCAGAACAACAAAACATGCATAAAAACCTCTCAAAACAGCACATAATGCCAAGATAAATTTGCCAAAAGAAAAAGATGATGAAATCTGAGTCAGTAATGAAGAACAATATATTACAGAAGCAGTATCGCAGAAGAGAGGACAACAGATAGGCAGCAACTGAGAATAGTGAGCAATCCACTGTTAAGCAGATCTACTGATTAAAAATACCTGCAGTACTGCAAGAATCAGTTAAATCACAACTCGGAAGAAGAACTGCTGTCTTACGAAGTTGCTAGTGCTGAATGGATTACCACACTAAGTTTTGAAATACGTGTTCTAGAAGCAATTTAAAGCTCATTAGAAATAATTGTGTCTGGCTACTGGAAAATGTGGTAAAATTTAATCCACATCCAAATGCTACCTGGGCTGTGAGAACAGGAAATTGTTTTGTGCTACTGTGGCTAACCTCATCGCTGACCTTGAGCAGTAACTGCTACAACAGCTGAAAGCTGAAGCAAAATTAAAAACTTACATCAAAGTATATCATGACAGAATGTAGATAAATAAAAACAGCATATTGAAAGTATTATTTTTATGTCGGTCTTCTATAATGAAAGGGAAGAAGTATACTAAAATGTAAAGAAGCCACAAAACAAAAACGGATGATCCCAAGACGTGCTGAAACATAATTCCCATACAATTGGGAGTTCAAAAACACATAGTGAGGAGACTTGTACATACAGAATTGAAAGTGAGATATACTGGCAATGAAGAAAGGTGGATCACACTATTCCATCTCCTTTCAATTTTCTTCTCTCAGCTGTTTATTTTACATCACTCTATCACTCAGTCTGGCTCGAGCCATAATGGACAAGACCCTAACAAGGATAATTGACCATCTAAGTGCCTTTTGCATCCTATGCCAGGGTTTACATCTTTGGAACATACAGCATTTGAAAAGACCTCTTAGTCAGAACCGTCCTCAGCACGGTATCATTACTGGAGAAATCAACGTGCTGTACTGCTGTAACTGCAAAGCCAGATCTGGTAACAAAACCACACACTTGCTGAGGTGCTAATTTTCAAAAGTACAAAGATTTTGTATTTTAAATTTTGTTCAGTGACAACTGACAATGCTGAGTGTACTTCAAAAATAGCCACTTGGGATTTTTTTTTTCCGCTTTCCACTCAAAAATGTGAAATCACTATACACAAGTCCAGAGGAGAAAAACACATATGTGTTTTAGTTGAGAGATATAAGGAGATTTCAGGATCCATACTCATATGCATTCATGCACACTCTAACACCACACTACTAGCCTTTTCCTCCCCCTCTATTTCAGCCTGGCACAGACCTTACAGAACACATACACAGTAAATGGAGGTGCCAGCTGTACATAAATGGACATCAACAAACTTTGGTAGAATTTCAGATGGACAGAAAGTGACACATCAGTTTACCAGATGTTTGTTTAGAAGAGTTATTCCCACTTAAACAACAGTACAGTGTTTACACAGGACAAAGGAATATGTAAAGACATTTCTCATCACATAAAGCAAGCTATCTTTGCAGTGTGCATTATCCCAAACTGCTTGACTCTGTGCAAGGAGCTCCCCATCCAGGGCACAGCGAGCAGGAGAGGCGAGGGGCAAGGAGCCCGGTGTTCAGGCTGGGATTGCCAAGACAAGGAAACACAGCCAGGCCGTCAAGTGACAGGAGGAACTTCTCCAGGACGGCAGGAGCCTGGGCACACTGTATGGGAACCCACTACATCAGTGGATGAACTGAGAGTGAGACTGAAAGAAAGGACGGACCTTCCCACAAGGACATAAAGAGGAAAGAAGTGTTTACTTCTATTTTTCCCCTCTGTCTCATCTGGTCACTCTGTGGTTCCTTTAAAAAGGAAATTATTACAGTTTGGATTACAATGAAATCTACCCTGAGTTTTTCTGATCAACTCTGAGGAGCTCCCCGTAAACTGCAGGCATATACAATAGGGTTGGCTGACTCAGAAAGATAAATTGCAAACGCTTTCAAATGTTCTCTCTTGAAATTTACTGTTCATCTTCTACTTGTTCCCTACTGCTTTAGCCATAAAATCATGCTGAACATGAGAATCTCAACTACCACTTTCAAAATGTTCAGTTTCTCACATTTATGATACAGCAGAATCATGCAGCTGCTCAGAACGTGATGCTGGAAATACTGCTCAAGAACACGGTACCAAACTTCATGATCATCACTGGGTTTACTTGGTCATCCTTCCCAACAAGTCTCCAAAGATTACATATGCTTAAAAGAGAAATATAGATTATAAAAAGCCAAGGACTATTAAGGATTAAAGTTTTCCTTAAAAACAGAGTATAGAATTTAAGATATTCAGGAAGACATTTCAAATTAATGAAAACTCACTAACTATCATTATTATTACAGAAATTTGTATGTTCAAAAGATCATTCCTAACTATATTAATGAATCCCTGCATTTCCAAAACAGTTCTGTCCATTCTTTCCACTGGAACAGAAATCCCATAAACTGGTAACTGGCGATAAATGCTAAAAATGTTAACAGCAATTATTCCAAGGTGATTAATCACAGTATGTCTTGAAATACTTACAGTGGGCAGTAAAAGCCTCCCGGAGTGTAAACCAATGACCACTTCAGAAAAAAAACTGTAGCAGTTTGAAATATCACTAATCTAGGACGCTTATTACAGGCCCACAGCTGAGCCATGGCGGCCATCAGGCCAGTGCTGCCCATCTGTGCCAGCACAGAGCCAGCTGGATTATTTGAAATCACTGCTTTCAGAGGCTGCTTCAGCTGACTGCGCTGGGGGCTCTTTCATGTTCATTTTGCAGCGAGTCTAATCCTGGAATCAATGTTGACAATCATTCAAAGAAGAGAAAATGTGAACAATTTCTCTCAATAACTCCAAGTATTGGAAACACACTGCTGTGACCCTGCCTCTGATGATAATACGAATGCGTTTTAAAAGCAAAACAGAAAAAAGTATTTTATATATATATATAATTACATACACACAAATGTCGAGTAGATGCTTTTCTCCCATCTCCATATCTTTCCTCCAATTTTAGTTGACAGGTGATTTAAAATTTTTATTTTCAAGGAAATTAAGAACACTCCTCCTCTCGCTACTGCAATCTGTACTGAGTAAAACAACATCCTTCCACTGCAAAACAGTTCTGGAGGACAGGGAAGGAACCTGTGAGATAAAGCTCTTATCACCACCTCCTGTCTTCCTCCGACACACATCTCCAAACAGATGCCACACACCCCTCACTACTTTTCACAAGCAGCAACATTTAGCTAAGAGAGCAACAGGTGTTTGGACACAGCCTTCAGCATCCTCTGCTGCTCCAGCTGCTTCATTTACATCTCAAATCTGCACTGTCCTGAAATTTCCTTTTCCAATGCCTAATTAAATTCTAGCGTGAGCCAGAAGACGCTGTCTGGTCCTTGTGCACAGGAACTACTGACACTGTAGGGCTGAGAGTTTTACGAATTTCACACACGCACGTTTTGCATTTAAAAGCAAAAGGTTTCATGATAAAGTGCTTTGCAGACCTGAGTTAAGAATGAAGAAGACTGAAACCTTGTGGCTGACTAAGCAAGGATTAGAAACTGGAGGCCCACTGCTAAGATAAGTGGATGACCAATTATAAGGTATCTTTTCCATAAGAGCAGAAATGATGGTAAAGGTTGATTGCAATTAAAAGAATAAAAGAAAATGTAATGGCAGTCAGGGGGTCAGGTACTGCAAGACAAGTGAGCTTGAAGCATAACCATGATTACATTTGAACTTCTTTATATCATTAGAAGAAATTTTCCAGCCATTAAGTGCAAACTAAGTACACAGCTAATAGCAACTTAACAGTAAAATCTGAAAGTTTACATCTTCTCACACAAGGAAAACCTGACTTTTTTTGTTTTAATTGTTGTAACAAATTTACCTACAAACAAAACTAAAAAACTTGTGCCCGTTTAGAACGTGGTATATTTGAAAAAGAAAACAGAGAAATGTTTTGGGAAGGAGTGAGAGTTACGTGGATAATTTTTTTCTGTCATAAACAAATGCATTCTGCATATACTGTTTCCATACCCAGCAGATCAAAAGCAAATCACACCTGAAGGGTTTTATACAAGCAGCCACATAACAAACACAATTTCCAGACCTAAAGCGCAGCCCGAATGCACTGAAAGCAAATTTGATGTACCAGTTTTCTTTCTTCAAAAGTAGCAGGATGTTTATGGGCATTCCTTTTTGCACAAACTACAAATCTACAAAAATATGGTAATGTTCCCTTCAAAATACTTAGGAAGTGAAATTGTAAGCTACAAAGTTAGCTGGAGTCTATTACAAACAGTTGGTGTCACAGACCTGTTGCAACTGAATACCTGAGTGGGAGCAGTAAAATGAAGCAACTTACTATGAACAGTTGTAACAGCGCTCTAGGGTAAAGCTGTTATGGTCCTATTATGTTTTGGAACTGCTGGAATATAATTTGAATATATAAAATCAACCCACACTTATCAATCAGTAGCCTAGATCAAACACCTCGCGAGTATTTGTACCTTTGGTGAAATCCATTTACAGTTGCTAAAAGAGGAGTTTAAGTGATACAAGCAACCAAGTTACACGAATGTATCCTGATCTGTGAAAGAAAGGAGCTCCAAAGGTCTGCCAGTCAGCTCTGCACCTCACAAAGGGCTGATACCAGTTGCAATACATTACAGTCCTGCTATGTACTCTGAAAACTCAGCAGTGGCCAGGGATATGAACTAACAGGATTTTTATATCACGAGACAGGCAAGGAATTACACTGCAGAGGAAATGTTAATGAATACCTACCGTACGAACAAATCATTTTACTAGCTTCTCTGAAGAGAAGAATTCCATTTGGAGATGATACATCAAAATTTAAACGTTGCGATCTAAAAAAAAATAACAGCAAAACTACTCAGATGGTCAGCAAAACAGAAAACTGCAATGGATTCGTTCCACAAAACAGAGAAAACATATTTGCTGATCACAAAGTATGCTTACTCGATACATTCTAGCTTTCACTCCAGCGATGTGCACTCTAGTTATCTAAATATAGTTGCTTAAGAAATAATTGTGATGTAAGATAAAACAATGTTAACCAGAAATAGTGACAAGACAACACATACTTCCCCACGCAGCGACCAGCGAGCACCCTGTGCCTGCATACAGCTCAGAAGAACGGAGTTTCCACAATCCAGTTAGTCAGGCTTTTACCCTTGCTTATTTCTAAAATCAGCCAATCCCCATTGGTTCTGCTACATAAAATTCATGGCACTCAAAAGCCAGTTCTATGAGTGTAAAATGCAACACATGCACTCTATGAACAGTCAGACCTTAAGAAGATGGAACCATGCAGTCTCCCCTGATGCAAGCTCTTTAGCAAAGCCAACACAAATCGTTTGCTCCCCAGACTGGAAACACAACAGAGTTATTGCCAAAGTCCCTGCTGTATTTGTCTACTCTCTTTGTGATACAAAATTTTCATTTCTAGCTTATGCCTAAGTGGGAAGAATTAAGTACTTGAAAATTAATTTTCAACACAGATCTTAAGTTTCTGAGTAACTTTAGCAAAAATCTTACCCTTAGTACTGATGTGGCCTGAGCAGGAAAGGAGCTATCACTGCGAGATGTAAAACAGAACATCCCCTGGCTGGCCCATCTGCTAGCCCGCTTCTGATGGCATGAGGATTGTAAGACCCCTAACACAGAGGTAGCAGTAGGCATCTTTCTCTGCTCTAAGTCCAATTTTTTTGTTTTCTGAGCCCCAACCAGCAGCGTCCCTAGCTTCACGTTACGGAGTAAATCTGGGTATTTATAAATAAGCACAACGTGCCATGTATAAAACATTTGTGGATTCCACATGCGCAAAATGATAATGGCTGGCAGAGGTAAAAACAAAAAGAGCACATCTTCTCAATGTCTGAGCGGCATAACGCACAATCTGATACTCAGTAACATATTTTAACCATGTCAAAGTATATTGTATAATGCATTCTAACCTGTAAAAACTAATGCAGTACACAACTCATGAAAAACTCCATCCCAGATGATGTTTTCTAAAGGGAACAAGGCAGATTTCCTGAATACCAATAGGCAGAACAACAACATGAATATGGAAAGTAGTCATTTTTTGCGTAAGATTTATTGTTCCAGTTCCTCTTTGCTTCAGTTTGCTATTATTAGAGTTCTGTGTTTACGTTTTAACAATCTCCTCCTTGAAATGAGTTGCAGCACTGTTAGAGTATACTGCTTGTGGATTGCATCGTCAGTAAAAATAGGTTAAACTTTCCCAGCCTTTACTGCCACTGGGATACAAGACGTAACTAACCCACACAAACCAAGGAGGAAGCCACACACAGCAAGCCAGTCCAGCACACAAGAACCAAGAGCCCTGCCTCTAGGTGGTGCAGCCACGCAGGGACTGGGCACACACGATGCACACAAGGCCCGACTGGGCGCCAGGTCAGAACCACTTTCAGGCACTAACTTCCTATCACTAGATTCCACTAAGTATTTCTTCAAACCTCAAATATTGCAGCTTTTCTCCTTCTAAGCTTTACTCGCAAGGCTAGATGAAAAGTGATGCGAACACTTACTTTTCTGCTGAAAACCCCAATTACTTTGGTCACGAAGATAACCAGCACAAAGACGTTAACTATCAATTTTTCATTTCAAATTCATTTTTTCCTTTGGGCAATACACTAAATATTTCCAAGTGTCATTTCCCAAAAATAAAACGTTCTGTTACCAGTGGTAAAAGAGAAATTTCATTCTAACATCTGCAATGTAAATTGTTGACATCGCCTCCCAGAATTGTTCTGAGGCCTTTTTAGGGAGCCTGTGGAGAAGAATTTAGACGTGGGACAAGTTACCTACCAGCTCATTGTAAGTAATGCTGCACTGGATAATATTCTTTCCTATTTTGAGCTAAGGATAAAAAAACAACTGAGAAGGGAGTTGCAGTTTTAGAGGCACACATGTACGCTGCTTGGCTTAAGGCAACAATTCAGCCTGCAGCAAACCTTGACAGTTAGACTATTTTCAGATATTTAATTATGAAGTCAATATTTATCTCTAGTTAAAGCACACTATTGCACTACCTTTTAATATAAAATTGCAGCAGTCTCTCATATGTTCCTGATGGTAAAACAAGGACACTGAAAGTCAAATTCTGTTTCTGAATGCTGTTCCCAAACCTACAGAAGTAGCAACGTTAAAGACAAAGCCAGAAAGACTGAATGCATACCACTGCAATATTCATCACTTATCGAATTTCCACGTGACTCTTACCTGTTTTGCATGAATTCTGCCATCAGCTTCAAGATAGGTGTTGTACATGCAGGTTCCTGGTACCACAGCTCAATAGCTCTTTGCAGAACAGAAATGTATGCTGGGTATCTTCATCAAAATTAGTTAAAGATTGTACTGACAAAATGACATCTTCCAAAACTTCCCCCTAAATCTAAGCAACACTGTCAAACGAGGGGGGCCAGATTCAGACCCTGGCACTTCATTCTGACAGGGAGACTGTCTGTGCTGTCTGTATATCTAGACCTGGCCTACCCTCTAGAACAAGATTTACAAATTAGCAAATCCCAGGGTCCACAGTTTCAGTGCCACCTCATATATATTGGATTTGCTCTGTGATGGTTGGGAATAATTGCATTGTATGATGTTTGTTTCCAGAGTATTCAAGAGAAGAATTCAGACAAATTGCGTGGAGGAGAGCAGTGAAGAGCTCCCCCAGGAGCACTGTTTGCTCATCGGTACCCAGGAGGTGTCGGCTCTTTTAACACACGCTTTGAAAGAATGCGATACAGAAAAAAGGAAGTTTAGTAGATTCTGCAACGTAGCTTAAAAATCTAATGAGTTGCTGCCTATATCAAAGCACTTGATGCAATATTGGATACACAGCCGACCCCCAGTTTTCACAACATGCTGAAAAAAAAGAGTTAGTTTGGATAAGAATGCAGACTGGTAAATACAAATGAGGCAGCACAGCTCAACTGGCAAAGAATTAAACAGTTTTTATGATATTGAACCAAGAGAGCTTAACTATGCAATTCGCTATTAAGATATGATCTAGCCAATATAGTCAATGGTTTTATTTAATATTGAATTTATTTTTCATTTTTAACTTTGTTTCATGCCATATAATTCTGCTTTATTTAACAGCACTAGAAATAGTGACTGCTCTTCGGAAAACGCTACTGCCTACTCAGACCCAAAGGCAACCTCTGCGAGTCTTACAAAGCAGCATACGGGCCAAGCGCTCAACGCTGGATCACAAAATAAAAGCCTGAAATGCATAAAGGTTTACATGCTTCCTGGATACGTAGACAGTCATGTCTCAGCTCTTCTGGAGCAGGCCAAGCCGTCACACATGGCACTGCTGATGAATGACAGCGCTGTGCAGACAGATGGAAGGCATTCTGGCTACTGCTGTCTGTCTGAGGCACCTAAAGGCTTGTGCCTTTTTGCTGCCAGCTGCTTGAGGCACTGTAGGCACCAACCATATACAGCGAAGGAGGCTGTCGCGGAATACACCTTGCCTCCCTCCTTTAGAGGGTTCTTTCCATTTTAAATCAAACCGGAACTAAACATACCATGGAGAATTACTCAGTAATAATAAATACAGATTTAAATCCAAATCCCATTTGCCTCAAATATTCTCAGAGGGCACAGATGACCCACATCACCTCATAGCTTTATCAATTCACTAAAGCCAGTTCCATTTCTTTCTGTGATGGACTTACAATGGGCTCACTCTCTACCGCAGGATGGTCAATACACTCAAAACAAAGCAAGTGTCACGCAGGGTACAGACTGAACGGAGCGATTCATTCTCCAAAGCCAAACTTCTTCCTCAGCCTTCTTAGCAGCCCCACATACACAAAAGGGAAGTGGTAGGAGGCTGCAAATCCCCATTTTGGATTTTTGTGGGGCAGGAAACAGAGAACAGAGTACCCTGACAGCTAAATCCTACAAGCAAAATACCAGTGAGCAGTATTTATCGCAGGCGGCTAACATTTCCAATATGATTAGCTATCCTAATTCACAAGCTCAAGCATTATGCCCACATTAATTGCCAAGGAAAGTCTGGAAATGATAGGTGCATTTTGTAAATGCTAGGGTCAAAAGAAAGGCTTCAGCAATTTGCTATTAAAAAAAAATCTGGAATAAATTAGTTTTAAACGCAACATTATTTGTAAGTATTTTTAACCACAAGCTTCAAGGAATCTGGTTAATTCACTAATGTAACCTTACCAGCTTTACTGTTCAACTAAGGTTTCAATCAATGCAACTGGCAATAGCACCTCTTACAAACAGATGACGGATCACGTGTAGCCTTGTTTCATGGGCAAATGTGTTTAGGAAATGTTCATCTCTACAGTTGTTAGTGGGCTCTTTCAAATTCTGAATCCTTAAAACACATAAACTTAAAATTTCAGTTCTTTAAAAAAATACGTTTGAAGAGGCCAACTTCAAATGGTTTTGTATTGTTAAAAATATCAAGCAAACTTGGATAAATATGTAACAACAGTAATTTGGGAAAAAGATTTGGTGAAAAGATCGAAAGAAGCATACATTCAGACATCCAAGGCCAACTACAACTCCTAAGGGACCCCTAGATGAAACATCTCCAGGACAGACCATTTCCATCAACATAACGGCTACGTATCTCTCCCTCTATAGATATCTCCATCTTTATTAGCAGTTTTCAACAATTTCATGCACTCACGCACATACACCCTGTGCCGTCCAGCAGACTGCAACTCTGAGTCAACCTAGTAACCTAATTCTTGCAACCTTTTTGTTTTACAGGCATCAGAAGTCATTAAATACAGAGAATGACCTGGGAGGAACAAAGAAAAACTGCCCGTTAAGTTACCACCTCACTGTAAGAACTACTCAGTGGAAGTAACAGCAAAGTGGCTATCACCGTGAACGCAGAACTGAATGTCCAGGGATTCATCTGACTGCAGGACCAAGGACCTTAGACTACAGTCTCACATTAGTATGGAAGAAACACGATGAACATTCAGAATCTTGTCCAGACAGTCTTGAAGTAAATAACAGAATGAAATACATGAAGACAATTATCACCATTAAGAAAACCAGACTTTGATTATTTTCATATTATTCTGATTTTCTGAGGCCTGAACACCTGTACGTTCAAGTTCAAGACTGGCCTACAAATTACAGCGACCACATGTTGCAATTATAAAAGGCAAAGACTTTCCAAAGCTGTGGTACCGGAATCACTGACAGCTTGACATATCAGTGTTTGGGGAAGAATAAATGACTTTCATATCCAGATTTTTGTCTCCTTTTTGTTGGTTTCTATGATGTTTCTCTTCATCTTCTGGGCAGCCTGATCCAGTGGGGGACAGCAGCCTAGGCCATTCTGTGATCTTTCATTACTGGAATTCTTTAGGAAGATGCTACACATAACACCTAAAACTGCTTAAAATATTTTGAAATATTTTAATCAAGTTTTTTTTTGAGAGATCACCTAATACAACTTTTAAACAAAATTTTACTATTATTGTAAGTATTTTCTCTTCATCCCTTGCCAGAGGAAAACTATAAATCTTGTCTCAGCTGAATGAACACCATTTATCATATTCATTTTCTTGTCAATACAATTATGAAAAGCCTTTGGCCTTTTTCCAAGGAGCCTGATTTGCTACAGAAACTCAATTAGTATAAGCAAGCCTGCTACATAACAGTCCTATTTGGCAACCTAGTGCAGCTTGAGCATACCTGATGATTCACCTCTAAACCACGATCCTAAGAACTCTATCATAACGGTAAAACAGAGGTACAGCGGTGCCACCTCCCCCCCTGCTCCCCTCAAGACAGAAGGGACTTAAAAGGCATTATTTCTGCTCATTTTTGCCACCTACTGGACAAAAGCTAAATCCTAAACACTTAGGAAAAAAAAAAAAGAGGAATCTCTCACCTGAGCGAATACTACGTGTAACTCGTTGGGAAACAGGGATTAGACCCAAAATATTTCCTTGGAAAATTCTTCTGTCAGTGATTTATAAGCAATTGCTTCTGTGCTTCTTCAGTACAGAATAATCTTACGGTAATAAAAGCTCACACTTATTTCTTGCCTATCTGTATTATTTATTTACTGAACAAATGCAAGTAAATAAAATTTTGGGGGGGCAAGTTTTCTGTATCTGCAGTTTTTTAATATTAAAAGACTAAAGCTTCAAACAGTACCGAATAAAATCTGTTTGGAAAAAACAGCTTGTCTCTAGAATTAAAGTCCATTTTTAATTTTCTGGCACTATATTTGAAACTCGAAAAGAAATATGCTAATCAAAGGATATTTAAACATAACATGATACGATCAGAAGCTGACCCTCCCTTCTCTTTGCATTTCCCTTTCTGTCCTTATGTACAGCACGTAAGAGTTGAGATAATAGCAACTTATTCTGCTACAATGCTTAGGATCAATACCTGGATGAAATGGGACTCAGCCAAATGAGGTGAAAGCCACTGAACAGAAGCTTTACAGCCAAAGGTGGCAAGGAAAGGTATTTTGAACCTGTGCAAGGGAAAAGTACCTGAGAAAGCCCGAGCTTCGAATGCCACAACGATTCATTTTACTCTATTTATACTCTTAATACAGATTCGTGAAGTCCAAAAGTTTAAAGCTGGTTTTCTTTATCTGAAATGAATTTAATTTATGAAACAGAATATTTTTAAAAAAATTCATACAGGAAAAGATGCTGAGGATTACATATCCTGGATCCCTGCATAAAAAACCTCCTCCATGGATGAATCCATTTTTTTTTCCAAATGCAGAGGAGGGAAATCTCTCCCATCCCTCTCTCTATAGCTGGAGCTTTACACTTTTGTCCAGAGCAGCATGATACTCGTGCCGTACCAGGAAAAACAAAGTAAAATGAATTTGAAATTGAAACAACGCTGATCTACTTTTACACATCCTCTAGACTGTATTATTAAGTTTTCGAGTAACATAAGCACAAACAGAACTAATGAAGTTAAACGTACCCCAATGGCGCTCACTAGAAAATGAGATGCTAATTCACAGACTGGCTTCAGTAGTTTTTTTTTTTTTTTTTTCCCAGTCCTCTAAAACTGAAATTAAGTGATGCTTTCCATTGATTTTTGAAGGAAAAAAAGATTATACTGCCTTCTGTTTTGGATTTTTTTTTTTCCTGCAAGCTGTGTCATGCAAGCAGAGCCTGCACATGGACAGAATCATTGCTAGCTTGTTAAGGTCTCAAATAGGGCTTATCTGAATGGTCATCACAATCCTTCTACCCACCACACAAGGATGTCTATCAGATCGTATCAGGCTCAGTTCTACAGCCTGTCATCCTTTCAGGATAATTTCCTAGTCACCGTTTCTGATAATGCATTCTTTTTTTCCCCCTAAAAAAAACTTAGCAAACACAAGACGTGCATTATTTAACTGAAATATTTTTAGAAGCTGCATTTCTAATAACACATGCAGCTGTACTTGAACATTATTTTTTCTGCTCATAAAATAAACATAATTAACATCCACAGCTTTGAGATCTAAATTCTAAAGCCAATAGCTGCAGTTGCTTCACTACATATTGCAGGTTTTTTTTTTTTTACTAATATGACTCTGCCTAAAAAGAATTATGGCTACTGTATTCATGAAAATACAAAACATCCTCTAAGTATTAAGAAAATACCCACGAGTATTATCATATTTGTTGGTACAAAAATGTATACAATACTGAAAGCAAAGAGAGCTGCGTTATCATTATTTATCAAAGAAAGCTGCAGCCTAACCATTTGGATTTTGGTTTCAGACGTCCATTTGCTTCTGATCAGGAGGACTGCAGGTGTTGTGATATTAATAGAGTTGACATAAATAGAAAGTAACTGACTAAATTAAAGACATGATTCATATCAGAGAGGAATCTCCCCAGATTGCACTTGAACAGGATTTTTTTTAAGCACTTTTGATGTTGAAACAAATGTAGGCACACTGTGCTTTAAAACACAGATTTCTCTTTAGAAAAACATTATGGATTTAAGAAGGGAGAGAAACCATTTGGATTTGTTTTCCAGATTAGTAGTGTGACATAACAAAAAAGTGACCTCTCTGTGGTCTTTCCCAGTTAACTGCACGGTTGCCATTGTGCTGTAATTTTAGCTGATTACACATTAGTTCATTTAGCTTTGTTTCCTCTTCCCCACTGTGCCATACTATTAAACTAATGCAAGGGGCCTGGTATCCCTCTGTGCACAGAGCTGGTATTGTCATAGTGTAATAAGGATACATCCAGTCAAACAGCATGGTGTAGCTGGTCTTTGTGTTTAGTGCAAAGGCAATCCCTCGAAGATCTCTTGCCAGCCCGATCAACATACGCTGTCAGTGGGAAAGAGACACAGTAATTGATTTTCACGTTAGCACAGAGCAGATGGAGTAATAATCAGCCAATAATGACCACATATCTGATTTTGATTCATTAGTTTAAATGCCTTGCTCAAATACTTTTTTTTAATAAAAAACACTAAGGCTCTTTCAACAAACAAGATTTCCACAGCTTTGATAGAGAGAACACCAGCAAAATGCTTAGAAAATGCTTTTGATTATTCAATATACTATACCAATGAATAATGCAAATTAAAACAATGCACAAATACAGTGCATTAAGTTTAAAAGTACTTCCCGTATTAATATATTTAAAGTAGCAATAACAATAAAATGTTAATTTAAGCCTGTAATATTTTAAAATGAGTTCTAAGACTAATTGGCAATCATAACAAGCTGCATTTAAGGTTATACTGAGATTCTCATTGTACTGTTATTTTAACTTCTTTTTTTTTTTTTTTTTAAGTCATTTTCCAAAATTGGCTTCTTCAAAAAGGGGTGATACTTTGTTTCCAGAGGACCAAGTGAATCTCCATCTGCATTAGCATTAGTTCTGAGATATTTTTTCCCTATAATGAATAGTGGCTTCAGAACCTTCCCAGCTCAAAGGCAGACAAAACTACATGCAGACAATTGCCCCCTACTAAAAAGGTTTTTGCACGATAATTAATAGAAATAATAAAAGACATTTTCACAATATAAGCACATTTTTGAATGCAGTTAAACAAATATTCTTTTTTGACAGTGAGCTCGTACTAATAAATGTTATCCATGTGTGGCAGGTGCAGTTTGTAGGGTTTGTTTTTTCATTATGAAAGCTCACAGTACTGCAGAGCCTGGTTAAAAAAATCATAGAAGCATGGAAACAAAACAGCAAGGAGTTCTCTTCTTAAAAAGAGTTTTCAAAACTGCACCCAGTGATAACACCGTAATATTGACAGTGCTGAGAAACGTAAAAGGTAAGGTTCACATATTAATTTTAATTGATCACACAAAGAGCAAATTAAGGCTGATGCCTTGTTAAATTGCTAAATGTAATCTTACACAAGGGCTAATTTCTGCTTTTCCTATACAGACACATTAGTCCAATTGACTTGGATGGCATACACGTAGATTTATCTGAGGATAAATTGAGTTCTCTATGAAACAGCGGTGAGGTTGCTAGGAGTATTTTAATATTTGCACTTCCTTTCTGTTGTGCATTGTAATGGCCTGAACTTTCAAGATGCTCAGAGGTCTCAACTCTCATTAACTTTAATGGGACTCTGAAATCACTAGAGAGGAAGTGTTCAATACTGAGAAGATATGACATCAAATCGTAACTTCATCCTTGTATCTATCTGTGTTTTCATACTTTGTGCACTGTTTTGCCCACATAGCAAATAACTGTTAAGCAGACATAGCAGCCAAAACATAAAGAATGAAAAGAACAAGGCAGCGATGCTTTACACTTCTTTCCAAAGGGATACAAAGACACAACAATACACAGGGAAGTGGAAATCTTCCAGAATGATTTTGGTTCTTTTGCCCATTCTAGCCACTATAAAATAAAATAAAATAAAAATGATGTAAGCAATACTGCACAAAGAAAAGGCTGATGCGAGGAAGGAGGAGAGCTACAGTCCCTGGAAAGACATGAACGTGGCTGTGCTTGAAGCTGAACTCACCATCTTACTGTGGACTCTAGAACACGGTCTAGATAAACACAACCAGCCAAACACGTATCCCCAGAACATGCTGACTCTGCCATTCAGTCTAGTTATCGTTAGTAATAAGTCCATACTACTAATTACCTTATTCTTAATAAATTGCCTCAATCTACAATGCAGCATAAAACTTAATGCTCTTGTCCCATACAGTTCCAGACAACTCAGTGGTTTAGATGCTCACCACTGGAACTCAGCTTTATAAAAAAGACCTCTGGCAGCTGATGGTGTCCGAGCAGCCTGTACAGTGCTACAGAACCCAGGATAAATCCTGCTCCATTTAGGTCACTGGTAACAAATATCTTGAAACTCCAGTTGGAGCAAAAATCTCTCTGGATTCCATGTATGTTTAAGTCATATTAGCAAAAAACCAACAAAGCAACAACAAAGACCAGGCCGAGACCCCAGCAAAATTCTCAGATTCCCAAGACATTCAAGTTTTTCAGGTTCACTGGCCTACTATAATTTTTCAAATAGCATCCACGTGCATAGGATTTACTAGTGACAAACAAACAGTATTACACACTGACACGTCTACTTTTAGACTGCCATCCCGGGGGATTGGAAGTGCCCTGCAAACTTAACAGAGCAATCTGAAGAACACATGAAGGCAACTGCTTCGTCCCGACCAAGACCGGCCATTTCTGGGGCAAAGGGACAGCAGACAGCAACAAAGACACACAGTAAAAAGATCTCGTCAGCAGTACACGGGCTTACACATTGATTTTCTTACTAATGAAACAATTTTGATCAAATTTCAGTTTCAAAATGCTTCTTCCTCGAGCGTTAAATCAAACCCATCTTTAAAAATCGCAGCATTTTGGTTCCAAGTCCCGACCGAGCCTTTCCAGAAGGTTTTTAAAAGAATATGTAAACGTTTTCTGAAAAACAGCCCTGACTTGGCAGTGTGTGCCCGCTGCCTGGCTCCGGCCATTTAGCAGGGACGAGACTCCTCACGCCACCCACCTCCAAAACAGGGTTTGTAATGGAAAGTCTGACAGACCCTTAACCATAGTGGCACTACTGGGTGCAGCTATAATATTACCCTCATAATTCTACTATATAATAACAACAAAGGAAAAAAAAGGTGAAGGGTCATTGCGCTTTGTCTTTAGAATTAAGATGGCTGTCTTCATCCTTACAGCATACTCTTAATTCTGGAGACACGTCTTAATAACCTCTAAATAGTTCCAACAAAAGAGCCGTGTCAGAGGAATGAGCAGGCCCCAAGGTGTTTCAACTGGAGTGTTTTCATCTGCCTTTATTGCTCTATCCCTCTCCAGAATTAAGGCAATAACCTGTGATAAATTATTCAGGAACTGCTACAGGGATCAAAGCAAAATCATTCTGTTAAAGTGCTGTTTGCAACATTTGGCACTTAGTGTGAAAACTTTTAATGTGTGCAAGCTGAAAATCAAGGATTTTAAATAATTTAACAGCATGGAGTTTCTACAAACCGGCTAAAGATAGCATGTTGCTATTTAACTGCTTTCTCCTCAGATAGTTTTTTTTCGCCCATTTCTATCAAACCTGATGATGTCACAACTCCAAACAAAGTACGCCTGAGATTCCGGCTACCCGGTCGACACATTACCTCACCAGATTGGCAAGAGAAACCCCGAAACTCTTAGGGGAAAATTACCCTCTGTTTTAATATTGGACATCTTTTGTATTAATACAAAAGCGCGAAGAAGGAACCAGCAAAGGAAAAAAAAGCGACGCACAATTACTTAAGCCATCTTCAATTACGTTTGATCTCACTGGAAAAGAAACCTAAACATATGTTTTGCATGCAGATTGAATGATTACAAATGTATTTTAAAAAGAAAGAGCTCCCTTGCTGTGACTGCTTTTCAATGGTGCAGTTCAGAAATATTAAACAAAAACCCTAGCCAGTTAGAAAGTCCTAGTAAAAACCACAAATTAAATGAATTTGGCAGTCCTGGACCATTTTCATAGTGATATTTTAACAGTGTCATCTCCCTGTGGAGCGGAATACTAAGCATTTTATTGAAGAACTGAACTGTTTTTGTTTCCAGTACTTGGGAAATGAAGTACCTGAAAGCACTTTTGCATGTATTATTTATTCATCGTGATAGAAAAATAGCTTTAACCTAATAAATTACGTTTAAGAGAATTTAGAGCAAAAGTTTTGTTTATGATAAAGCAACAGATTTAGTCCTTTATCAGTAGCTTAAAGCACCAAGTTTTCTTTATACAAATTAGACAGATGGTGCTTACAGTAGAATTTACTAAAGGTCTGTCACAACAAATGCAGCCAAGCTGCATATTTAATCACTGCAGAACCTTGTCTACCTGCAGCTGCCAACTGCTAATCCAATTTCCCTGATAAATGTGGCAAGAGACACGATCAGCAATAAAGAGCATCTAACTCCATTTTCCTGCAGGGCGTCTTTTGATGAACATTTAGGACGGAAGCACGGAGTGCACTGTGTGGCCCTGGCTTGTGGCAGCTGCATGCATTTTGAAGACACAGTTCTCAGGTTACTCACTTAATTCTGCCACTATCATTATGTTGCTATTGATCTCAGTAGCTCTTGTCTACACAGCATTACTCTAGATGAAGCTGAATCAGGCAGTTATCATGCATCAAACTTGCTCAAAAGCCTGGAGATTTCCCCTTAATTACTTGTGATTTTATTTGCAAATACCGTTAAAGTGTAATCAAGCAGTCACTTTCCAGGGTCGTTAAGAACTTGCTAGTTTAGGAATATATCACTGGCACTCCATTAAAATTTCTCTGCTGAGATGGTTTCTAACAAACCAGGCAGGACAACAGCAAAATTATTTTAATAAACTGAATTCTCACACGAGATAAATGCTGCCTCTTGCAGAAAGAATAACGCGGTCCAATGACCTCTTCGTTCCCATTTTTTTAATTAATAACTTTTATGTTTTAAAGATGAACCCAAATAGTTTAACTGCCTGTATTTCACAAGCAAAAATATATTAAAATTAAATATACAAACAAGAAATAAGGAAACTTGAATAAGTACACGTTGAAATAATATTATTATTTTTAAAAAACAATAGCTCAGCTCAAGCGATTACTGTGAACTGTGCATCTTCTGGTAATGTCAGATATGTACTGCAGATAAATCACTGGATAAATATTTCCAGCGTATCTGCTCATCTCCTTATGAAAAGAAGGGGCTCAAAATGATGATGTCTATTTAATTTTCCATTATTTTGTAAACTATTTTAACATAGTGGATTAGCGTGAGGGTGTCTTCCAAATTACCCTGCGTGGCTGAAGCAAGCCTCCAGCATGCACCGTTAACTATTTATTCAGAAGGGGCTCTCTTTAATGCAATAGCACTCTAATATATTATCATTCCTGATGATGCAGCTTGCATCTCTCAAGTCTTTTTCTTCCCTAAAATATACTGTTGTTTTGACACAAACAGCTTGCTGCACTTAAGGATTTTACTAATAAAACATAATGTTGTGTTAGATATTATGACTGTTGCCACAGCTGAACTGACTTGTCAAATCAATCCTAATATGGCTCCCACAGGCACATAAAAACCTTATTTAGCTATCAGTTATCCTAATCACTTTGTTCAGTTTAAGGGTGCAATACTTCAAGACCAGTTCCTATTTATACATATATGCCCAGCCATTTAATAAAGTCTTGATTTATATAATAAATTCTTGTTTGAAAAAAAAATACTTTAAAGCAGCAGTGTTTTATCAAGTGTGTTAGAATACGTCTCCTTATACTCCCAAATAGAAATGTTAATAAACACAAGAGGACACTAGCGTAGAAAAGGAAACCATGGAACAGATAAACTATCAAAGAATTAAAAATTTCCCTTTGATTACAAATGGAACTCAAATGAGGTCACTTGATCCATAAAACACTGAAAATCCCAATCCCAACTTTTGTACAGTTTCTTTCATGACAATCATTCATGGCCTTTGTATCTCTGCTGCCTACAGCCTTAATTATCCACATATGCATGCAAGTACTAATATACATACCAATATACAGGTTTATACATTTCAACAGAGACAGAGAGAACTGAGATGACAATCCGTTGCTAAACAGTTGCCCTACGATCAGTCTTTTTCATCAATAATTTATTTCCCTGTAATGGAAATAAACCTACCTTCGCCTCTTCTTGTTTTAAACTAGTGTTGAACATCTGAGTCACGCTTTCAAATGAAACTGTGAGGGGCAGCATGAAATTCTCAAACTCATCCTCATCTTCACCTACAGGAAAAGAAACAAAAACCAGAAAAGCATCACATCGTATTCACACCATCGTCTCAGGTCAGTCTCTTAGGCTTTCACAGAAAAATCTCACTGACATCATCGGAACTTTCATAAGAACTAAAAGAAGAGAAATCTGAGATTTGACACACACGTATTTTTAAATGAGATATAAATAAAAGACAAATAGTTGATCGCAAACAACTTGTATCTGAGACCGGCATGTCTCTGCATTTCACATCTTTCTCCTTCTGTGTTTGTTTTCTCTGTCCATCTGACACCATTTACTTATTACCATAGAAGAACATTCACGTAAGATATCAAGACTCAACAGTTAGAAAATGTTAGATTTAAGGCTGCAACACTAAATTAAACTCTTTCATGTGTATATTTCTTTCAAACCATGATCTTGTACGATGAAATGCTATTTTTTCTACTTCCTGTCTATTCCGTATACAGGATGAAGCTGCCACGGAAATAAATCTGGACTATGTTGGTGTTACCTGTGTAACACCATTGCCTCGTTTGTTTCAGAGGTGTAAACTTGGAGTGAATGAAGGAAAATGTTGTGGGAAAGGGAAAAAAGATTGCCCTGGTTAGACAGCTGGAAGACAGGACTGTTTTGTTGCCTTGGCATAGTGCTGAACATGTAATCATAAACAACACCACATTTTTTATAAATGGCAATCTGCATGGGAATTGGTACTCATGCTACTTATGTTTAGCTCTTTAACAAAGGTAGCCTTCCTCCCACCACATTCACTCATCCTCTAGATCAATTAAGAGTAAAAACTTAATTTATGTTCTTTAAAGACCTCTTCGCTATAGGACTCCCTTCTCTTTTAATTGGCAAATCCAATCTGGGAAAGGATACATTGGAAACACTTGTACCCTTTGCCTTGAGCATCTACCCATGGTCAGTGCCAAAGACAGCACCTGGCCTAGACTGCTCCTTCATCCAACACCGGGACCTTTTTCATTTTCTGACTCCCAACAATATCATTAATTCTGGAGTGTTATTTCCTGGGCAACTGATGATAAAACAGATGCACTTTAAGTCATAACTGAAGTTACGTGGAGTCCTCCATGTATCAAATTCGTTGAAAAATTAGAATAAACCTTGAAGTTTTGTTTCTACGCTTCATATACCCCTCTGTGAAATAGGTCTAATTTCAACCTCTTATCTCTTACTGATACTGTAAAGACCAAATCATTCAATCCAGAACAGAAAACATCAGGAAGAAAACTTCTGTCTTCCTAACAGAAAGCAAAAAGTGGACTAACACACAAATCCAGATGACAACACAGAAAAAAACAAAAAACTCAGTAGTTACTCATTAAGCCAGGATGACACATCATCTGAACTGAAAGAGGCAACTACCTCTGAGAGAATAATTGTGAACCTGCAACTAAAGCTGTCTCATAACAGTGTATGTATTTACATTGGAGAGGAAATGGAAGTTTCACAGGAGATCTCAGTCATGGCATTTTCCCAGTTCTGAATACTTACTTGGCTTTGTGACCTGAACTGCTTCCTTTTCACACAGGGCTTTCATGCCCAGCTTTCTGGATTTTTGTTAAAGCAAAAGAAACACTTTCAATAACTTACTGCTGCTGCTGCATTCGTTGACAACAGCTGACGAATCAGAACCTTCAAATTACAAACTATGCTCAAGAACTTTCTTCAACTAGCAAAGTAACTGATGACATCTGTAACTTCCATCCTGCACATGCAGAACAAAGGAAGCTGAGACACAGTCAGATTTCAAACCCTCTGCTGGCAGCAATAGGATTTGGTGGACTTTGGGAAATGGGACTCTAATCCCATCCATCTCTGCCTGTCTCCTCTGCCATCTTCTCTCCATTCCTTTCTGCTGACCGGATTCAGCCTTTTTATTTGCCTTTTCTGAACCCTTCTGCCCCCTTCCCCCTTATTCACAGTAGTCCCATAGCATTCATCCAGCTTCTTCTGTCTCCTTTTCTCAGTCAGTTCCAGTACAGCATTAGTTTTTGTTTTCCTCATCAACAAGCATCACCCTCCTACAAGTTAAACAATTACTGTTCATGTTATTTTCCATCTCTTTACATATTGTATACCACCTGTTAATTACATACCAAATTATCATCTAAAGATTTCTTTCACATTCTTGTATAAGCAACATTCACATCCTGGGATCACTGCAGTACTAATTAGGAAAGAAAGAACCTATGCTTAACAAATCTATTATGGTTCATTTGCTAGAACTCAAACTACACATACACACCCTCAAAGCCCTGTGAGGAAAAAAAAAAAGATGCCTCACTTGTTCATTACAGTATGTTTGCACGTGGCTTAGGGCAATACTGTTTAAACCTGCTTTACTTGGAGAGGTTTGGCACTGAGCATGACTGCATATACCTGTAAGTGCAGGATGCCGACAAATCATGCAGAATAGCTCCTGGAGGTATATTCTACAGTTTAGATCTACTACTTTGAGCAGTGCAGAAAAGGAAAAAAAGAAGTGACAAAAAATTATTAATCCTTATGAAAAACTTTTAAACATATCTTTTACCGGTGCTTTTTTGTATTAGTTTTGGTTACACTATAATTTACACTTACTTTAGGAATCTTGGACCAAGAACCAGTCAGACAAAACGGTGTCATTCTAAATGCCACCCTCCAAAATTATTACAAAGACAATCTGGGACACATAAAGATTTCAAAGTCTAATTATAAATTAAAATTATTACAACAGAAGGTTAAATTTATTCAACAGAATCCAAAGTAGATTTTAAAGTAAATAATAATTAATATATTACTGTTTTTCCTACTATAGTCACATTTTGCCAGTCACTCCAAGAGCACATTGTTTAAAAGGTAAAGATTCTGAATTTACTCTATTTGATTAATCATCAAAAATATTTCTATATTGAACTATTACTCAGAACAGCTCATCAATTAAAATTCATCCCAGTTTTATTCCTTTGTAAATTATTTATATATATCACATAAAAAGATTTGATATAAACTCTTGTAATTTGAAAAAGCTGGAGAAGACAATTGGTACAATGCTTTTTGATCTAAAAATGCTACTAGGCACAGTCTGTTAATATTCCTTGATTCGCATCATGCTACCATTTAATTCTTGTGCAAACACATAGAAAGCACAGTACACTGTGTGCTTTTTTTCTTTTTATTTGAATCCTAAAATGCAAACTCAGATTTGTTTGTTTCTCCAGATGTGCTGTTCTACCAGCTCAATTCCAAATTAACTTCAGGAGGAACTAAAAGGCCAACAGCCAAGAGACCGATGCATGTCTTCTTGCCAGTTTTAAGTCACACGCCTGCATTTTGTTTGTCTGATGTATGTTTACACCAACTGTAACATGGTGTTATTTTTAATACTTACTTACAATCTTGTTCTTATCCCTTTGTTTTTTTCACCTACAGGAAACATCACTGAATCTATATGTGTAACCTTGAAGAAGGTATCTACTACTGCTTACATTAATATGATACTTAGCCAAGTAAAGGCAGGTCCAGGTCACAGCTGCCATTCTTTAAGAAAAAGCCGATGAATATAGTTTGGTCTTGTCTCCAACTCAACCATTTTCATCACTGTTTAGCAGCAGACAGTACGGGCACCCATTAACATCAAAGGGAATTTCAAATACTATTGACTTACAACTTTGCGTCGATCTCCTCTGCACATGTTGCCCAGTTAAGTCCTTGTGTGAGGATTAGAAATCAGTACATGAAAGACTTGCTGCGTTATTTTTTGAAAGCCCTCATCAGCAGCCCCATCTTAGAACATCTACAGATGGCTGCCCTCACGAAAGCGTTCTGTCAGGTGGATCCCCGGCTGATATAGGCCTACAGCTCTGACCAGCTCTGGGCCTCTGACCAGAACTGAGGCAATTTGAGTCATGATGTATTCGTTGTTCACTATCAGCTTCTCTAACGTATGGTTTGTTGCAGTGATCATTTTGACAACCTCAACCTCCCCGGCCTGGACAACAGAGAGGTAAGAATGCAGATGGAGCTCCACATTTTATTCAGGTGGCAAAAGGCAGGGCCAGGATTCGATGTGATTGAATCCACTCTTACACCTAGCTATTAACATGTGCACTGAGTTTTACATGTTTAAACTCTCTCATTTCCAAAAGACAACTCAAGATATAACCCCAAGTGCTGCAGGCTGAACTGCAGAACTCTGATCAATGTTCTTATTAAACTCTGAGGGTCTCTGTATATCGAGAACTTGCATGAACTAATGAAACAAACAAAACTTTTATTTGAAGCTGTAAAGTTCTGGCACAATCAGTACACCACCTTGAAAGCACTTTAAGCACACAATAAGAAGCACTTATTCAGTCCCTCATTTTGTAAATGCCTCCTTTTAGGAACAGGAAATGCTTCTGTGCAAAAAGAAAAAAAAAACCCAACATGCCTTAGTTATTTCTCCAACAGAAGGGAACACATAGGCTGCCACCGCATGATGCCATAAATCTCTAAAGTTGATAGGCAGTGATTTAAATACAAACGTAAGTATTTATCGTGCAATTAAACTGCTGTTTAATTGGTTAAATTACCATAAAGATTCATAGCATTACAAATGCATAAGAAGACACCAAGCCGTCACAGGGACAGCTGAGGAGGATCTTACCTAAATCTACCATGAGAAGACGAGTGAGAGCAGTGTAGAACATTGTCCGGCACCTAAGGTCACTGAGGCTGTAATTACCACTGATGTCCAAGAAAGGGAAATGCTTACTCTGTTGAAACACAAGTGTATGAAAAGTTAAGTGTTCCACAACATTTACCATGAACTTCACATTCTTTAACGTTGTAAGAAAACTTACCGTGTGATTCTGAAGCATGAATTTCACAGCATCTATTTTCACAAGTCTTTTTAGGAGACTATAAGTAGCAGGTGTTAAGGAAGTACCAGCCTTGCAACATTACCATTACATAATCGGGTTGTACAAACTTACAGGATTTTTCAGGGAGAAAAAAGTCCCAGCTGAAACAACAACACATGTAAATTAAGAAAATCTTGAATTTCATCTGGAAACGTGTCATGGAGATATTCTTCAGAACGCTAAAGACTATAATCCATTATTAATTAAAGCAATTACTTGTCACGCCGTATATTCTAGTCACAAAAGAGACAAATGAAGGAAATGACTTTTATAAAATCAAACAGAGTTTCTGATTAAAAAAAAGGTATTTATTTTTATTTTACCTCAGATAGCCCCATGTTATCAGCCTGGCAGAAGTGTTTTTGCAGCTGGTTGTGCTGAAGATGGGCACCTGGCAATGGACTGGCAGCAGCCCTAAGCAGCGCTGATGTCACGGCCTCCAAACCACAGAGGCAATCTTATGGGCCTGTCTCATTTGCTTCAGTTACAGTAGATAAACATGTATCTCATACATACTAAGCTATGTTAAACACTGAAAGTATTTTCAGGTGTATAAGAACTGAATATCAATTTCTTAGGAGCATACAAAGTCTCAGAGCAGAACACTGCTCAGCATTAACTGACTTCTCCCATTCCACACACTGGCTAAACCCAAGCCGGTGACGGTGCAGACACCAGGAAAGCACCATGGCAGGAAGGCTGCATCGTGCTGGTCTCAGGACAGCACAAGTACAGCTCTCCAGCTCCGGACAAAAGCGGCCTAGTCCCGGCCTCAGCACATCTGCACTTGGTTGTATGAAAAATGGCTCCCAGGGGGATGCACTAAGTAACACAAAAGTAACCTATTTTGTATTAAAACAGAAGTTGAACTTGCAAAAATTACATTGCAGAAGCCCTTAAAAGTAAGGATGTCTAGACTTTTTTCACAGCTTGAATCCTTTCCCGGCAGCATGAACACAAACACCTTTAGCAGCATGATGACACACTGACTTCCTATCTCAAATGATTCAAACATCTGGACTTGGAGGAAGGAGATAACATTGGCCAATACTGCACTGCAGGCACAGCTATTGTGCTGCAGGTACAGCTGCCTTCAGGGACATCTGCAAACAAGGAGAGAATGGTCAAAGTGAATTGCTGCTTAACTTCCAGCAAGTCACTTAAATTCCAGTGTTTTGGTTCTGCGTTGATATATCCAAGTGTACTAAGGCATTTTTTCAAAAATACCATAAAAAAAAATTCAAGAAGCAGAAATACGCATCAAAAACGTGAGATAAAAGGACTTATGGGTTGGTGCACTTCACCAGTATTATAAAAATAGGAGTCATTTACTGAATACTATTTATCCTTGGCACTGATTGAGTTCTTTAGGAAATAATCAGTATGCAACAGTATAACTTTGCAGGAGAGCATATACTCACGTATGCACAAACACCCATAACTCCTATTATTGCTTTTTTTCCTTTTCCTCTCCAAGTGCTTCACTCTGCCATTCTTGCATATAATTGGTTGTAGTGTTGGATTACTTTTATAGGAATAAACAATTTCCCTTTTCATTTTAAATGGATTAAATCCTTTTTAAATGGATGAAAGTGTACCAGTAGGTTTCACAGCTGCTATTAGAAAATCCCCTAATCTAGTTTTAAGATGATTCTTCTTCAATCTGCAACATTTTCACATTTTTATACTGCAAAGCTACAGTTTGTACTTTATTTTTTCCTGTTAAGAGAGAAAGCCTTCCATAACGTTGTAAGTCTAACAAAGACATCGATAAAGAATTCAGAGTCTCTACAAATATTTTAACTCATGCCCCTGTGTAAAGTAAAAATGAAACTGTGTGTATTTTGATACAGAAATATACAGGGGAAAAGTTAATTATTAGAAAGAACTAAATGCGCATGAGGGAGCACTACAGCTTCCAAGACATAAAGGAATGACTAACATTCCATTATGTAAATTAATTCAAAGATATTTCAGGACTGATCAGCTAGGAGGGACATAATGATTTATAATTCAAATAACTGAGCTTTGAAATCAAATTGGGCTAATATATTTCAAAATATGCAAACCTGTAATAATTGTGAAAGTAATGTAAACCGTGACACCAGCTCCAATCATTTGTTGCCTTTGTTGTTAATAATGCCTTATGTTTTTTCCTCGTTGTTACATTTTTCTATTATACAGTAGAGTTACTGGAATAATTTCTGCTTTAATCCTAGAGAATCATTCCCTCCCCCAAAATAAACAGACTGTTAAACACACCAAAAAAACCTCAACCCAATTTCAAAGACTGTCTAGAAGCTGATTGACTTACAGGACGAGTACTGAAATTAAATAAATTATTTTTTTAACCTTTCAGGCTAGCCACAGTTTAATCTATATCAAATACCGAACATTGATCCACTGGATCCAGCATCTTAACAACATACTGCTTCTTTCCCAGCAATATATACCTAACGCCGTTTAAAAAAACTAATATAATGTGAAAAGGGCAAAGTTTGCAATGCCAGGAAGTAGTTATAAACTACTTCATATGTTTGAAATAAAAAGTACTTCAGTATTATTATTAAAAAAAAACTATTGGTAGAGTTTTTTATAGGAAAAAAATACATATCTTTAAAAGCCAAAATGACCAGTGAAATTGGGTTGTACATCATTTTCTGGGAAAAAAGAAAAACAGCGTCGACAGGTGTAATTTATCATTTTTCTGATTTAATACCAAAGAAATATATTAAAATAATAAAAAGAATCCTGAAATCCTCAAAATTTGTAGTGATAAATAGCCCTCCCTGTCTTTATTGCATTATGCCTACTAACAGAAATATTGCATGGTGGATTTTGCCAGACAAGGACGATTATTTTCCAATAAAAAGTTGCATATTAAATTCCAGCACAAAAGTGGGTGTCTAATACTTTCGAAATCTTTTATGGTTTGCCAGGGAACACAATTTTAAACTTAACTAATACAACATCACGGTGAAGTGAACCGGCATTAAAGCTGTCTTTGTACAACCCCACCCAGCTAAGCAGAATAGCTGCTGCTCTCGGAATTCTTGTCTGAACTCTTTCCATTGAAAAAGAATTGTCTCTCTTTTTTGGTATTTATATTTTTGGTGAATTTCTATTTTCCTTTAAACATTTCCAATGAGGTTTAAGATGCATATTTATGGAGGCAGCGCTGCTTTACATTGTGACTACGCATAGGGGACTACACATCTGAAAATGGTCTTGCAACTGTTGGGAAGTTTCTGCCAAGAAAAATACAGTTTCATCACAATTTTATTCTTCACGAGAGCTTGGGTTATTAAATATCTACTTTTTCATCCTTTCTAGGTCCTGACATTATTATGTCTATTTCATGAGCAGAAACTCATTTACTGCAAATATAATTTGAGTAATTTGAAAACTAAAACTATCCCGGCATTTCAGCCTTGGAAAAAGTATCATTTTCATCAGTACTTTATACTGACCCCCATTTTTGAGAGTTAGCATGTGAATAAATGCCTCTGAAAGCCTCCATAACCCAGTATGAAACGATACATGCTTATTGGCTTTAACAGAAGTATGAGGCTGATAATTTCAGCGAGCATACAAATAGGAATAAATCAGCAGACACTGTAAGTTAGGTGCACCATGTTCAATTTTTTGGTTACTTTTATGTTTCGAACCCTACCGAAGCAATAAGCATATCCTATGAAAGAGGAGAGAGCTCATTAGTCTCTTCATAAATCTTATTAATTCAATAAATGTCTCCTCTTCTGTTTTTATGAAATTTTTTAGTGACGTTTTGCTTTCAAGTCCTTTCCGGTCCTAATTCTGTGATGCCATGAGAACATAAACACGTGCATATCCAAAATAACCTCAGTTGGCTGTTCAACGGTGTGTCAAACAAACACAGAAAAGTATACATTGCATGATTTTTCACTAAACAAAATTAACTTATGGAATGTCATCTTCGTACTGATAGAAATATATTAAAATTCTTCTTATGCGATTAGAGTCCTATGGAGAATTCGGATGTCATATTCTACTTGCTTTCCCCTCTGCTTGTCTAACAATCTTCTCTAGAAATCCACTAAAAAGCTGTTTTTATTTTAAAATAGCAAAGGATTTCCCAACAGAATGTTTTTATGAGCTCTGATCGTTTATTACTTGCTGTATACCTTTAAATATTTTGTCACAGCAAAAATTATCTTTTTTTGTTTTTAATCTTCTTGCTCAACTCACCGAAAATTCAAAGAATAATAATTCTTCTCCAACTTACAATACACAAGTAAATAGTAGAACAAGGGAGAAAAGGTTGGCAATCGATAGCTAACAGTAGCTAATAGCTAATAGATAGTTAACAGTAATGACCTGGGGAAACTTTCACAAACATACGAGAACCCAGACCAAAAAAACCATACACTGTTATGATTTTTCCAGTAAAACAATGACACTGACACAGCGAGGAACTTTGAATCAGGCAAAGATAAGAACAGCGTTGTGCCTCTTCGTTTATACATCATCAAAGCAGAACCAGTCCTGTTCCCAACTGCTTACAGAATCAGCCCTGTTCTCAATACAGTTGAACTCAACGACAGCATTAACTTTAAGATTAGGAATGGGATAGATGGCCATAAGCAACTAGTTGTATTTCTCTTTTGTTAATAAGCAATAGGTGAAAATAAGCATGCCTTTTATAAAAAACAGTAACTATGCATCGGAAAAGATAAACCAAAGCAAATAAACATTAACATCCTAGTTTGTTTTCAAATGTGGCATATGAAACACCAACAAAAATCTCATTAATTTGTACCTTATTATGTGCAAATAGTGTCATATACCGTAAAAAGGATATCCAACAGAAAGGTCATTTAGAAACTGAAGAGTTCTTGAAATCACAGGCTCACATCTTCCCCGGTATTTAAGATTTGTAACACTAGAACAAATTGAAAAAAAAAAAAAAAAGTGATTTTATAACATGATTTCCTCCTTCTGAGAATCGCCATGCAAAAGCTCAGACTAGCACAGCACTATATTACGAACATATTCCTGTGATATGTCTTACGATTTTCCATTTATGAGACAGAAAATGCTATAAAAGCATGCCAAGTGCTTTTTTCTCTGAACAAGGTATTCTACTATTTTTATAATATCCATATTTTAAATATCCCCATTAAAAAATAAATCCATCAATATGCCTCTGTGGTGTGTCATAATGAAAAAACCTAAGCGAGGCTTACCCCTACCTATATTTATCTCACTTTTCAACACAAAATCGGGACACTTGACTTCTGCAGTATTCCTCTGCCTAATTCTCCACGAGCTAAAACCAAATTGCTCTAATTTCCCTTCAGCATATGAGAAATGAAGCATGGAAAAAAACTAGAGGGCGAGATGCACTGAGCTAACAACGCACTCAACTGAAATTCTGCCTTACGGTTCTTGTACTAATCCCTGCTTTCCTTTTCCAGCTAACACTCAAGATATACAGTGGATGCTGCATTTCTCTTAATTGAGTCCCTCTGAGACATTGCCCCACGAAGCAAAGGAATGCCATTCTTCTCAAGTGAGGAGTGGTTACAACAGCAAGTGAAGAGTTGCTGGTCTTGCAGCCTGGCATTTGCAAGTTTCTAATGGGAATGCCAGCTGGGCCCAGCCAACAATCTTCCTGATCCAATGTGTTTCTGATACAGTGTTTCTGTTGTAAAACCCAGCTATCAAGTCCCAGCAAAGATAAACCCCAAACACATGGATGACAGTTTCACACTGACTAGCAGTAAATTTTCCAGTACTTCTTTGAGAATCCCTACCCAGCTGCGTGGCCTACAACAGGTTGCTTGCTCTTTACTCCCTTTTTTAAAGGCAAGTACTGTGCCCTCCTTCTGTGGGACATCCAGCACTTCCTTTAACTCATCAAAAAAGCCAGAAGAAAGTTGAAAATCCCCCTTCCTCCTGAGAGAGAGATGATATTGTGTAAGAGATTGACAGGGGAGTTTGCTGATCCCGGATTCATCTGGCGCGACAAGGATGGGCCATCACGGCCTCCTGACACACAGCCCATGCAAGTACAAGGCAGTGCTTCCCGGCTCACAAGCCACGATGCCTACTCCTGACGGAGGAAACCAATTCCTAGGGCGTATCTCAACTGGTAAGTGATGAAGAGTAAGTAAGTTCACATGTGCATCCCTCAGTTTCCGTGTCTGTAGAATATGCACAATGACTCTGACTTGCAACTATCAGATCTATTGATGAAAGCTGATGATGAAAGAGGTACAATCGGCAGCAGCTACTTAGATGGTGAGACAGCAGCTGGATGTAAAATTGTGGGAACGGAGAACCTGAATAAGGGATGTTAAGTGCTTTAAAATCAGCATTGATTTTTGCCATCTTCTACATATTTACAGGCTAAATCTCTTTTTCAGGAAGTTATAAACTCAAGAAGGCAGTTTAAGGCATCTGCTTAGTATTATTTGCTCAGGAAAAGGCAAATAACAATGCAGTTACCAAAGCAGTATTCCTCAATTAATATTTACAAACAAATATCGATTTACTTAATAAAATCTCTATGAAGAGCTACAAAGGTTCAGGTTACCTTGAAGAAAGAGCCCATTCTAGCAAGTTCATAATTCACAGTTTATCCCTACCGTGGAGTTCTGGAGATGTTTACAGTTGCACTAAATCCTTAACAAGTATACACCATGCAATGCAATAAAAATGAATTTGGACTATCCAGATTTGACAACAATATCAAAATAATAAAAAGGCTATTTTGCAAAAGAGCAAAATCTTTGTGTTTCAGTAGCCAAATGTACGATATTTAAAGTAAAACAAGAAGTCACAGCAACAGCTTGAAGAGAAACTTAAAACTATATAAAGAAATCTCTTCAATGATTCAGGGCACTATTTAAAAAATATCTTCTCATGGTTGTACACTCATGGTTATACTTGGATTCTGAAGGATGGAGTAATAATCTAAAAGCTAAAGAAGCACTTGTGAGTGAACAGTAGCTGAAAAATTTTAATTACAATCTTAACACTTCCCATTTCTGTACTTGCCTTATCAATATCAGGCAATATGAAAAGCGTATAAAATTTAATAGTTAAGAAACATCTATGAAACACTGTAAGTATCCAAGAAGATTTGTAAAGATCCACAGAGGAATCTCTGAATACAGAAAGCTGTATACCACCATGTAAGGAAGAGATGCCACGCAATGAAGGAGGAGAAAAATCTACAGCACTCGGAGAATTCATTGCAAGACAGCGATTAAATCCAAGTGCTAGGGTCCCTGTCTTTTTCTCTCTCAAGTGGCTTATTAATTTATCACGTGAACTGAACAAAACTGAGTCAGAGCAACCAATTGTAAAACTTCGAATGAGTCACAGAAAATAAAGAGTTTCAGCAAAAGTTGTATCAATGCCAAATTCACAAAAACGGCTATGGTAATGGGCACTGAACACATTTTAAAGGCAAGTACAAGAGAACTGGAAATAAAAAAAAAATGGCAGAATTTTTCCAATTTTGGTAACAAAATCCTGGTATCAAAATACTGAACTACACATGTGAAAATGGAAGAGTGAACCTATGCTACTGCTGCTGTAAAACTATGAGAATTTCAAAAGATTTCAAATGGAACATCATTAAGAACCCAGACAATTTTCAGCTATTTCCTTCTAGGTCGTCCTTCTACGAGGACAAGAACAGAAGCCTGGCTTCTAAAAGCTACCCCAAAGGAGGTGAAGCCTCACAGCCTTCACCCCTTAGAACCCTACAGTTTGCTCTGAGACTTCCCCTGTCACCATAACTTGTTACAAACGCAGTTTCACCAGCACACCAATAACCTCTGGTTATTATATATTATAATAACCTTGTGACCTAAAAAGATAACTGTAAGAGACTTAATATTTTTTACCTTCAATATAGAAGGGGAAAGTGAATAATGATAATGTATTCTCATTTACAGTTCTCTGGGAAAAGGGTTGCCCGTTCACAGAAGAATCACAATTATTTGCATTTTCCCAGTCATTATGACTAGAGAAAGAAACGAAACAAATATATCCACTTCTAGCCCTGGAAATGCATTTCGTGACTTTTTTTTTTTCCCAATTCATTTCACAGCCCTTGATTTCCTGTCCTACCCTCACTGCATGATTTGGACAAACACCTCTTTAGATACACAGCCTATATCACACTCGTACTGAAAGCAAGTATGGTGTACACCAAAGGACAGTCCTTCATAAAAGATGTATTAGTTCCTAAGGCAGCTGAGGACTGGAAATTATACTGGTGGATCATAGAGGTGGAATGTCCAGCTTACAAGAAAGAACTGAAAAATGTGCAAAGTAACTTAAAAAATTAAGATTTGGATGGAGGGTGGGAAAGCATAAAGTCAGCACAGAAAAGGAAGCACTGAAGAGTGACTATATACTGTACAAAGAAGGAAAATTCATTTGGTCGTATGGATGGTGGGTACCTTCTCCATTTATCACTGTATGCCAAGGTGCTCATATATCGCTTACAGACCATTTGCAAGTGCCCAAAGAATTCATCCATCCTCTTTCCAGGAAGCCTTGAACCCCTTTGCTGAAATGTAATGGTCAGGCATGTTACCACAATACATCTGAGGAACGCCAGGAACACCGCAGCTACTGCACATGCATAGATTACTACACCTCACATACAGAGCAGATTTGACTGAGCTGCAAATATACATTGCCACCCAGCCAGAAGAGATAACAACTGCTGTAAATCAGCAATCTTTGGGTTTATTTATTTTGTTAAAAAAAAATTAGAGCAGAGAGAGTGAAAACACATACAAGCTTATGCAAAGATGGCATGAATTGGAAAGCCTTAACCATGCACATTCAGGAATAGCCTTTGTCTCAAGGATACGCTTGTACAGATATGCTTTTGTTATTAAAATCATGAAGACAAAAAGAATCATACATTTTAAACTAAACTTTCGAAATTGCTTAGTGTCTCCTACCAAATTCCCATAAAATGTAAGAAAAATGGATATCCCAAACCCCTAAGAAGATTGAAAATCTCTTCCTTATGTGATAATTACGTTTCAGAAACAACAAAGACAGCAATTTGTTGGGAAGAAGGCACTGTACAATCATATTTTAATTATTTCTTGTAGATTATAATCATTTACAATAAAAGCTCTCTGTGGCTCAATGGCAGTGATTGGATATATTTTCATTAGAGCTGGACAAAGGTGAATATTAAAAAAATGCACATACCATTGTGAATAAGAGTACCAAGATTTAGTTTGCTGTGGTTCATGAAGCACTCAGGAAAATATGCAGAGATTCAGACTTTTTATACTTTAGTAGTATTTAAACACCATGACATGGAAAAATGTATTTATATGTATGTACATGTGTACCCACCACAGCAAAATTATTGTAGCAGTTACATTAAAAAAAAAATAAAAAAATCCAACAGTAGTGTTGGGATATGTGTTTTGAATAAATTCACGTTTTGGTTATTTTATCATGACCAACGGTATTAAACATCTGTGTGAACATTCTGTTGATCTACCTCATCTCAAATCACTTCCACATGTATTTGGTGTAACTGAAAAGAACCATAAGAGCCTAACAAAGAATTAGTGAAGAAAAGGAGGGGTGCCTGCCACTGAAATACAAGGCACTTAGTACCAAATGCCCAGGAGAAGCTCAAGGAGAAGACGAAACTAGAACCATCCCAGTCTAAATATTCCCTTGCCTCTTACCTTGCTTATACAGGGAAGGATCAAGGCAGGTGAAGAGCTACTGCTCAAAAGCATGTCACAATAAACTGTGAAGGAAATGACTGCTGTCATTTCTGTATACAGTGTGTCACTCCTTGCCTCAAGAGTACCGGCCTTGATCCACTTCCCAGTAGTCCAAGAGGCACAAGAAGATGTAAGATGCCTGTTTTGGGAGGAAGTGGTAGTAACAAGGACAGAGAAATCAACACAGATGAAGAACAGCCTGTGGCTGTGAAAACAAGTACTCCCAGGCAACAGGTTAAGCAGGAGAAAGCTTACGGACACAGACCGGGACCTTAAGTCATGGTGTCCTCCAGAACCTTATTGCCCCCTGCAGCCCTACTAGCACCTTCAAAAGCCCATTGCTCTCCCTTGCCCATCCTCACCTTCACCTAACTCCTCCCAGCTTAACCCTCCTTGAACCTACTCTATTGTTGCTACAAAACCGAGCTTTGCTGAACACGGCTGAGAAGGCGTAAGACACGCTGCATATTATAAAAAAAATGATTTTGAGGGTAGGTATTTTTCCAGCTGGCCTTTCCCCTGCCACACACAACCTTTTAAGATGATTGTTTCCGCAAGCAAAGGCATCGAACGTTAAGAGGGCTACTCTATGAAATTCCTGGTAAGACTACGATGAAAATAGATCCATTAAGGAACATCCTGCCTACGTAAAACTCCAGCTCTCCAGAAACATTTCAGGAGAAATTCAGTAAAAGGTACATTCATTAAATTCTAATGGCAAAGTGATCAAGCGTCTAGGGTGTGATGTGACTGCAGAACTTCAAACTATTGTCAGAAGGTTTGAAGGACAGCTATTACATTGACAAATCTCAAAATATTCCTGTACTTTGAAAAATATGTATTTAATGCAACCTGTAAACCATAAACTGAACAGTGGCTACTGCAGCTACTAGTTGCTACGAGAAATAGCATCTCAAACTGTTTTCTGTTGATGACTGAACTAACTGACTTGATGAGTTATTAAGAGAATGCTTTATTCAGAGTATATTTTAAGAGAAAGAGGTGTATGGTCTCACATTTGTGTATCCTGCCCACTGCTCTTCGAATGTACACAGAGTTGGTAAGCAATCATCTAAAATGCTGCCACACTGGATCGCCCCACAAGACTCTGCTTGTTGGGTTATGTGTGGTATGTTTTGGTTTCACACCCAGATTTTCCAGTCAACGTGCCACCACTGGGGAGAAGCTAGCTTATTTTAATTAGCATAAACATGAGTTTGTTTGGACAACAGCTTCACAACCAGCTCTTAAAGATACTGATTGAACCATTCGATTCAAGCTGGAACATCCACTCAGTAAATGAAAATGATCTTCAAACAAGTCAATGAACAATTCCTAAACTGCATGCTTGGAGAAAAGTATAGTAAGCCACAGAGCAAGAGAAAATAAAAACAATGAATGTGTAATCTAAAAAGCAGCACCGATTTTTGCCTTTTGCTTATCTGGTTTTCTTTTAAAATCTTCCACGTAACATTAAAACCCTAACTATCTTATTTTCCGGATTTACAATGCTTGAGAAAAAGCAGCCACATCCAAACTAAACACATGCAGTGGTTACCATACTTGTCAAGTGATATTCTGCTATTTCCTCAGTTAGCAAATGTAACAGACTTCTTTGCAATGGTATCAACAAGCAGAAAAAAAAAGCAAACCAGTGCATGTGGTCTCCCCAGGGGAGACCTCCTTCCCCCTTTTCCCTCACGTGTTCAAGTTTCACTTTATTTTGAAACAATAAAATGAATCCTAGCTGTCTAATTTCCTGACATGAACTACTTCTAGAAAGTGTACGGAAAGTATCAATATTTCTCCATTCATCACCGGATACACGTCAAGGTTTGATGGGTACTATCATTATCATTAGGCAGGATGCAAAACTCAGGTTCTGGTTTAGAGGAAGCAAAACATTTATGCTTTGTTTTCTGTGGAAAAGTTAAGTCACATTGGAAAATGACCTTGTCCCAACTGAGACTATTTCTCCAGGTTGATGCTTATGGTAGCAAAAGACAACTGGTTTTCAATACTCTCTAAACAGGTCATGGCTAGCCTGGTAACAGCAGTAGAGATGCTTCCCTAGTAGATCTGTCTACTGGAAGTTTGTAACAGCCCTACAGACCAGCTTTAGAAGACACAAAGTTAATACTTCCTACCCCTTCGGTAGGAGTTCTTTGTGGATCCACGCCTCTGAGAGTAAATTTTGCCAGATATTAACAAAAAGCAAACGACAGGAGTCTCCCCAACACTAAGAAAGATTTGTTTAACTTGGTTAACTCTCCACTCTGAGTTACTTTGAAGCTTTACAAGTAATTCTATCAGCATCTGAGGGTGCAGGAATGAACTCGGGATGGGTGGGATCTACTTATGCTAGGACAGGCTCTTGCTCAGGGACAATGAAATCTCGGCTTTCTCACATTAAGCCATTTCTAGAAGTGATGCAGGCTCTCAGGAGGGTGCATCTATCTGGAAGTGCTTATTTAGGGGCTTGAAGGATTTTCAGAAAATAAGTTATGGGTGCTTTTAAAATCGTTCTCCCTTAATTTAAATAATAAAAACTTACAGAAGACATTTTTCTAGCCAAGGGCAAACTTAATGAAGTAAAATAAAACATGGATTTTATGTAAGCATTAAAGACAAAACAAAATACATATGGAACAGAACCCAAGCACAAACTCACATTTTTGTCATAAATGTTTCCAGAACACGGTTGTCATCTGTTATTCCTAAGACTTCTGACATGCGGGCATACACCTGGAAATAAACATTCAAACAGAAACATGTTATCAATGTTACATGTTATAACATTTGTTCTACAATCTTTCCCGATTTTGACTTTTCAGAAGAGAAGTATAGGCACAAATGCCTGCCAGTCCAACCTAACTGAAGCACTTCTATTAGATGAGGTGCACACTCTGTAATGATGCTTTGTGAATTTGGAACTGGTGGGCTTTTACTTGCCCTTGTATTCATCTCTTCCCACAAAGGAGATGTAAACTTTCCACATTAAACTCACTTTATGGTTCACAGAACAAATCTGTCTCTTTCAAGAGAGGGTTTCATTATAAGAGCTGCAAAGAGATGGAGAAACATTCTCTTGCTGGTCAGTGGGAGGCAGTCAGCATTGGCCTTTAGCTTCCATTTGCACGTTGTTGAACTGCCCAGCACAAGATCTGGGAAATCAGCTACTGTTTGGGCATTCAGCTTTGTGCTCTCTTCCTTCGGCAGTCAAATAACTTTTAGCTGTATCATTTTTCCCTTTCCGTCAGCTCCAAGTCGCGTTACCAGCCAAGCTTTCCCAGCACCCCATCCTGCAGATCAAGTTATCTTACTGCTGTTATGACGCAGTAACAAATACAAAGGGCACACCAACTGTATTTTTTATTTACTGTGTAATCTTCACAAAAACTTCTACTGGTTTTAGTAGCCAAAAAATCTAGGTTGGGTAAAAACATCCATTTGGATCAACTTGAGAAACAGAAGGCAGATGTACTGTGTAACTCCCTCACAGTGTCCTGTAACTCACTCCAGCCTGAGCGCAAGTAGCTCTGCTATCTGCTTACAACTAGACTACATGCAGCTCAGTACACTTCATTTCAGGCATTTTAATCTTAATTCTTCCATATTACGTGATCGAGTCAAGGATCACCAAGGTCTGAAATGCAAGCACCAATCCCAGCAGCTGCAGCGACAGGTTACCCAGCAGTGAAAGCCTGGTGCCATCTAGCTGTCAATTTTGTTTGCTGGCATTATATATTCCACACTAACTTAGGTAACTCCTGTTACCGTATTTCAATTTCCTTGTACCACGTTCCCTTCTGCTAGTGAAGCAACCCCACGACTTTTATTAAAAACCAAAGCAGCAGTATTCTACCGCTAGGGAAGTTAATAAAAAATTTGTGTACCAAAAACTTCAGCTTAAATCAGAGCATAATAAAAGCGTGAGCAAGTAAATCTGCTGCTCTAACCAGAAACTGGAGCAAGATCAAGGATAATTTACTTATCTTGTAAGTTAAAATGCCACCTTTTATAATTGTATGAATGTAATTTATTGTGACAAATGCCAGCAGTGAAAGGACAATTGAAATAGGAAAAAAAACAAGGAATATAAAAAAACAAGGAATATACTGTTTCAAACTTTACAAAATATTAACACTGTAAATGTGTAATTTATAACATATAAGAATATAACAAATGCTGTAATTTAAAACAAAACATGGCTACAATAATAATATATCCAGTGATAAAAACCCTATACTCCGATCTAAAAAAACCAGCCCCCATCTCTCGCAATAGCACGCTGCTGAAACTCTCCAGCACTCTCAATTTTATCAGAACCTAAGAACGTCCTTCCTTGGAGGGGGAATCGGTCCGAAGTAGGAGTGTGGTGGGCAGGGTGGGCACAAGGGGACGGGGCAGCCCCCACCAGCTCTGCTCCGCTGTCAAACCCGGCTCCGCCACATCAGAGTTTAACACATAAATAGTAAACCAGCAGTCCGCGCTGACAAAGAGCAGTGCTTTAATCCACAATTATCCTTGTAACTCTTACTACTCCTTTTATCATCCATTAGCTTTGATTCCCATTATCCCATCAAGAAGTGTGTCAACGCTTTTGTCCCTGGGGATTTCCCAGCACCGCTAGGATCTGACAGCCAAGCTTGAGTGCTAAGCAGGATCATTACCTCTTAAATCCACTTATCTGATCCACTGAATAGTAAATTGAAAAGCTCATTAACAGCAACAATCTGATTTGTTTTCACATGTGACAGGGTCATTTCAAGTCAGCATGAATACAGTGCTTGTAATAAAAACTACTTCTCGCCCGGTAATGTGACAAATCGTAAGCTGAAATAAATGTGATATTTTAAACACATTCTTCAAGATCATTTTCAAACCGAAACACACTCTTAGGATGTAAAAATAGAAGAGCAAACAACCCCCAGCCCACAACAACGAAACGCCCTCAGACTTTTAAGCTCCATAAAAAATTAATGATAAAGCATTTTGGACATACAACAATAAAACACACTTCAGCAACAAAGATCCGCGCTACGTATTCAAAAGGAGAAAAACACTGTTGGAAGGGGGGTCATAAAAGGATGCGGAATTGCATGTGGAAGTGATCTCATCTCAAGCTTGTGTGCATCACGGCACGAGAACACGGCGGCGGAGCTGGGCAGGGGCTGCCCGGCCACCCCCCGTGCAGCAAGGAGAGCCACGGCTCATGGCTGCAGGCCCCTCTGGAGCCTTGGAGCAAGGAGCAGGATAATTAACTGCCAGTAGGAAACAACCAGGTAGAGCCTTTACACAGTTATTCCCCAATCCTTCCAGCTGTGGGATTTGTGACTTCCAACGTGACGCAATCACGCTGGGATACTGCCACATAATGTGAGCTTCTTCATTATAAGAGATCAGATCGCTGTTAACTAATTTTCACATCAGTTACGAATGAATGTGAAAAATTCACAGGAGTGGTAACATCAGGCTGCAATGTCAGATGAGCTTCACAGGTATGAGCTCACTACCAAGGTCCTTAAAGGAAGGTTGGGCTCATATCACCACTTCAAACAAAAAGCCAGAGTACTGGTCACAATACCCACAGGTGATAGCAGCAGTCATGACAGTCAAGAAAAAAGAAGAAACCAGTAATACCAGAATACCATCAATAATAATAGCAATTTCAAACATATTATATTAAAGAATCACAGAATCACCAAGGTTGGAAAAGACCTTTAGGGTCAACAAGTCCAACTGTCAACCAGACCTCTCAGGTCCCATCACTTCTCTACATCAGCCAGTACCGCGCTCACGTGTCTGCAAGTACCTGGGATGGGGACTCCAACACGTCCCCGGGCAGCCTGTTTCAACGCCTGACCTCCCTTTCTGTGACAAATTCTTCCCCATGCCCAATCTGACTTCCCCTGGTGCAACTTGAGGCTGTTTCCTCACGTCCTATTACCTGTCACCTGGATAAAGAGGCAAACTCCTCCACTCTGCAACCTCCTGTCAGGTAGCAGTGGAGAGAGGGAACAACGAGGTCTGCCCTCAGACTCCTCCACACTGAAGAGCTCCAGTTCCCTCACCTGTTAACTCTTGTTTGCTAGCCCCTTCATAGCTTTGCTGCTCTTTGCAGCACACACTCCAGCAACTCCAGCACCCTTATTGCTGTGAGGGGCCCAAAAGTGACCACAGTATTCAAAGCGTGCTCTCACCAGTGCAGCACACAAGGGGCCTCATCTGGTGGGCAGCACCCAGCCCAAGTCAGGGGACTGGAAGCAGGTGAGCTTTACAGTCCCTACTAACCCAAGCCATTCTATGACTCTTTCTATGAAAGCAGCTTCGCTGGTCCTCCAGGCAATACAAATCAAGTGTTTAGGCAAGAGAGCCAGGGATCCTTCTTTTTTGCCCCATTTGTACTACAGCTAAAGCACCTCGGTGGAATAAGGATGTTTAAGGAAAGCAGCAGGCTCACGAGCTCTGGTGCCACTCGGCCTTTCACCACCCAGCAGCCTCATCGGTTATCCAAATTACAGAACCTTGCACCTCCGAACTATTTGAACTCTAGTTGCTACATTTCAAAAAGAAAGAGGAAATACAATTGTGGAAGCCATGTTTTACAAAGCAAAGCAGCTGCATGTAAATGCAACTTCAAGAAACAGACAAAAAAATGTGGTAATTACGTTAAAGTTTTATTTCCCTGACTTCCCCGCTCTTTGGCCCTAGATAAGTTTAACTTCGCTTTGTCTTCGGAGGTCTTCTCTTTTTGGTGCTATCATTATATCTCTGAAGAAGCTAATTATGTCAATTCTTAAATGTGAAGCAGATTACAGAACTGGGAAGCTCAGAATATGAGTTCCTAAAGGTTGTATGGCTATATAATGACAGTCACAGAAATTCAATAACAGCACTGTATGGAACGTACTCAAACACACCCCATGAAACAAATTAAAACAGAGCAATGAATCTCTCGTACTGTGCAAATAAGAAAACACAAGAAAATGTTGGTTTCTGTATGTTTCATAAGGGCTATTATAATGAATTAAGATTTTGGATAATGAATCTTCAGAAAATTACAGGAAAGTTATTACCCGTAGGCAGAGCATAAATGCTTAAGATATTACAACTTCCTTGAAGCTCTCCAGGCCTTGCTGCAGAGAACTATCACCGCAACATTAAAGTATTTTGTCATGTATACTGAGGGAAGCAGAGCTTAACCGTATTTACTCTGCACTGACAGAAGCTGTGCTGCCGACGAGCCCTGAGCAGCTGTGCCGGGAGCCCACCCCGCAGCCCAGCCTTCCCCAGCTCCCCGACCAACACCTCTGTCCACAACCGCTGAACTCCACACGAATCAAGACATGCTTCACAGGCATAATTTCCACTGACTTATAAATAAATATCAGGTATTTTAAGTTTCAGCACTTAGCAGCTCCACGACGTGCAGCGGAAATCTAGCTTCCAAATCTCATGGATAATTTACAAAAAACGGAACCCATTTCCCTGGTTTGTGGACCAGGGTGCCAGATCAACTACCTCTACCTCCCAGCCAAACTCAGGGCTTAAAAAGCCTCAGCATTTAACTAGGGAGGAAACCTTGGTCACCCCTAAAACCTCCATTCCTGACCAGCTGTCTTAAAGAGGTAAGATCTCAACGCACTTGTAACTCAGAGTCTAAGCTAATTTGTTGTTATATAATTAGCTCTCTTAACAACGACAAAAAAAGCCCATAAGAAATTGCCCCAAATAATCTCAGACGGATCTCTGACGAGAAGATTAAGGTGGGCACTGCACCACACAAAATAAGACAAGCAGGCTGCTCTGCCCTTCATTACTGCGTGTTCCTATGTACCAATTACATCAATGACACAACACCTCCTGCCTTGCCTGCAAACCTGCCTCAATCAAAATACTGCACAAAGTGATTCCTCAATTGAAGGATTCCTACTGTAAACCTAGGGCACTGCTATGGTGACTAAGTGGAATGTTGAAGCAGAAAAGGTAAATACGCAGCAGTCACAGTTGCTGCTGGAATACTCTGTCCCCACAGTGTGGATAGCAAGAGGGACTAATGCCCCGTGCCAGGCTGCTCCCAGCTGGGTCAGCCCAGCGCAGCACAGAGCTCCCAGCAAACCGCTGCGGGCGCGATTCTGTCCCCACCTCTTGCTGCATGGAACGTCCAAGCTACGCTAGCTTTCCATCTTCTTAAATGGAAACTGATCTTTTCATTTCAATTATTTTCCCTCAGCTTCTTCTTATTAATTAATTTATTGATTTTTTTTTTTCCTGTACTGATTCCTCTGTTTTCTGAAAATCCTGACAAAAATGTACAGTTCTAGTGAACTTGCAATGGGAGATGTACCACCAACTACCTGCTGTTACTACTGACGCAGCACGAGAAGCATTCTCTGGAAAAAAAGAGAAACTAGTTTATCTGCTCAGTCTTAGTTAGCCAATTGCTAAACAGCTGTTTAGCTTTAAAAGTCTCTAGACTACCATTCTTGTAAAGGACTGCTAGAGATTTGTAATTCCACTGTCTTTTTTTACCCCCCAGGGGTTAAAGTACAAATATTATTCTGAAAGCTGATAAACAGCATTAGTAGCTATTACTTTTGAACATCATCCCCAAGATTTTTTGTTTTCGAGGCACAGTTCTGCTCTGCGTTTTCCATCAGAGCCATACACTGCACTGCAGAGGTTCAAGCCACCTATGCAGTCGTGCATTTGCTTGAGCAAGAAAGTAAACTGCTGCTTTAAAATCCTCTACTGATTGAAATGAGCCGATACTGTATGGATTACAATACAGTGATAGATTTCTTCTTGTACTGGAGTCAGAACTCTCCAGAAGGTAAAGTAGCAGTAATCCCCATTCTTACTCGCCACTGTAACTATTAACGTTTTCTCCAATTTCATTTAATTGAGCTGCTTAATTGTATCTGAATGAGTGGCCCGCTTAGCATGCTTACCTGCAATAAACTTTAGCATTTAATACCCTTTAACATCCACACTGGTTTGGCACTTAAAGACAAGTAATAAAAATCACAGCTATTTATTACATTGCTAAATTTTCTATTTCTAAAAGTATTTCACTGTACTGACTTTAACATAGCTGCAGGTGTTCTGCATCTCTCAGGATCAAGCCCTAAGCATACGAAATTTAGTGATCTCACATATTTTAGAAAGGTTTTGCACCGGAGCTGTACATCAGAGTGCTTTTTGCACATCTATCCCACGGCATAAGGAGAGGTGTTACAGCCACCACAGCTAATACTAGCAATTTGAACAACCCTCTTTGGCAAGCCAGAAATAAGATAATTGTTCAACATTGGCTGGCTCTTCTGAAATACTGGAAGCATTGCCTGTAATTATAGACATCTGTCATTGCTAGCCACTCAGTAGTAACCCTGACATCAATATACAACTATAACACTAAACTGCCTGCAGGCATAGCAATGGAAGCCAGATACGAGAGGCGGGCAATCATCTGCCTCATCCAAACTATCTGTCAAAGGTTCCTAACCACAAATAGCTCTTACGTTTTGTATCCTTAGGATAATATGTTGATTTATTTTAGATGCTCTAATATTTACAGTCTAGGCCATCTACTAAAATAAAGAAACAAACCTTATGGCTAATGGAGGCAGTTACCGTTCAAAATCATCATGAAAGGTCATAGCTCACCACTCCAGTGTTAAACGCTGATGGCTGCTTTGAACATGCACCTGTGCATAAACTTTCCCCCTCCCTCCTCCAAAATCACACACGACCATTTCCAACTACAATTCACGATGACTGCGATTCTCTCATCAGCCAAAACTTTACCAAACGACCCGGAGAAATATTTACATGTGGAACATCTAGAAATATCTTTGCAAAAACGTGTCCAGCATCCTCCTGCGGACATGCAGCTGAATTCCAGCATCCAGGGCTCACTGGGTCGGCACAGAAAGGGCTGGGGCTCAGCAGAATTATTGTCAACGCCCAATTCCGAGCCAGGAATTAGCATTAATCATGCAAAGTATGTTTATGGATTAGACACTTCATGGATTGTTAGTGGGAAGCGGAATTGTACTCCGAGCCAAGGAAGAACCTTCCCTGAAATTTGCAGATCAACGTGGGTAATTTCCTTTTAGTTTTAAGGTAAAAATCATGCCGAAACCATCAATCTTACTTTTTTTGTCTTCATTTGAAAATCAATCTCAGAAAGGGGCAAAAAAGATTGTAGGTTTAAACTAATTAGGAATTAACATCCTTACAATTATCATAATTTGTTATTAACAAAACCGAGATTTCTTAGTATGATTCACAACAGCCTCTGCTGAAGAGAAACTATTAATTATTAGACAGACAGTTAGCTTACAAGTGAGCTGCATTTTAAAAACCTCCTTTAAAATACAATTGCTAAATGCCTTACAGTGCTGTAATGTGAGACAGGTTCAAATCTTATTACTTCACTGAAATTAAAACCTAAGTTTTAATACTGTTCAAGTCGAACAATGATTCCACACTTTATTGCTTTTGAAATCCCTTGATGATCATAGGAAAAAATGCCCTCGAGAAAAAGAGACTCTGTTTTCGATAAACAGAAAATACAGTTTGCACTCTTAGCCTCTTTGTCATCACAAAAAAAGGATTTAATGCCAATTCTTTAAAAAAAGACTTTTTTTCACAAAATGTGCACCTTGTGTGCCATTTGTAAAATCAGCTCACTTTCTTTTATTTATTACTGCAGCGCGGCAAGGCAATAAAGCAGCTACTGATAGCTAATAAATTACATGCCTTTTAAAACAATTCTCCAGCTACAAAAACTTGTAACTACAAAGGCTTACATTTACATGGTACATCGTGTGAAATGTCTGTATTTATGTTCTATTTATCCACATAAGTAAAATCTGACCCTTTATTAAACAGCTGAGTCCGAAGCAGGGGCTGCATGTGAGATTAAATCATGGTAACTTTATAAAGCTCCCCTACAGGTTGAGAGAGCTAAACTTAAAATGTAACAGAAAATTGGCATAAAGGGTTCAAGTGCAAACGATTCTGAAAAGGAAACGCGTTTTTAAGGATGACCTTCCAACTCCCTTCAGGAAAAACGTGACCACCAATTTTGCCAATTATTGCACGGTAAGAAACATTGACTTCCAAATGGAAAAATAACAAAGTTTTCAATACTAGTAGCAACACATCACAGCAACATAAAACAATGCTTTTCTATCACATTCCCTGAAAATCAAGATCTGTATTGTTAATTTAAGTAAACATCAGAGCTCTGGGAAGGTGTTTTTTGCTTAAAACGGATTTGAAACAAGAAAGCTCCGCAGACTTATTTCTCCAAAAAGTGCTTTAAATTGATATCTATCTAGTAAACTCTTCTTTTTTTTTTTTTTGGCAACTTACCTACTAATTACAGTTAATCTGCACAGAACCCTGAGGTGAGTCGTCTTTTACTCCTGTAGTACATTATTTTCAGGCTGATGTGCTCATTATTTTCACACATTTGTTCCTTACAATTTGATTGTCTCACAAATTGTTTAAGTAAGCACCACGTCTTTTGTCTCTCCATCACCATGCATGCACATGCAATTTAAGATGCGTCATTCTAACAACCACTTCCCCCACTCACTGCTATTTTCATCGTATCTGTGGCTTTGGTCTAGCTTTGCTCCCAACTTTTTCCTCACTGCTGCAGCTCCAAAATGGCAGTTCTTTTACTGAGCATGAAAACAAACTTCAACTAGTTGCTAATAATTACAAGCACTTAAAATACCGCTCTTCCATTTGAAGAAAACAGCCCACAACACCTTAGTGAAGATGCTGCATGATTCCGAATTCCTGGCCAGGCGCTCCCCCAACGCGCCCATCCATCACTCTGAATGGAGATGCTGTGGGGCAGATCTTTCAGTCTGACTGAGCGCTGCTCGATGCACAATGAGATGGGAAATAGTTTTCAGACACTTTTCTACTCCCTTAATCCTCAGGCGACTTTTCCCTATGGTAACCTAAGGTTTACTTGGGTAATATGTATTTTCTTGTATTTTACACAGACAATCACAACTTCACATTATCAAGACGATGACAATCATTAACTAAAGCAGTCAAATAAGAGCTTTAACCAACCAAGAAGCAAGGAGAATGAGCAAAGTAAAGCCCATGGTTGCCTAATTCAGATCCTTCTATCTACTTCTGAGGATGATATACAGGTGCAACTTTAATATGGCACAGAACAAAGAGTGAATGGCACCTCATACAGCTGTACCAGGACGGTGTCCCCTGCAGAACTGGACCCCAAGAAAACAATGCAAGGAGTGGAGAGGGAATTTAACGGGATTTACAAACAAGAGTTTGGTTCAAGAAAAGTTACAGATACGTATAAATACAAAAATAAATAACAATACTCACACACTGAAAACTCAATGACTGAAGGAATGGGCAAACGTAAGCTGAAAAATGGAACGCTGAAATCAAGCAAGAGCTTAATAGAAAGGAGTGACATGGGCTCATCTGTGAGAACAGAAAGCATTTCAGAGTTGTATTTTGGAAAGAAAGTTGTCATTATCAAGCTTTGCTACTATAAAAATAGCCACAAATTGACAGAGCATCCTGTAAGGTATGAGCTGCCTAACACGACTATACTGTACGGGTAAGTGCAGAAATAGATCTTACTCTGGATTATCAGCAGGGAATAGAATTAAAGTTACATTAACTGAAAAACCCACAAAACTAATCAAAACTAATGAAAGCGATCAATTGAAATGGGTGAAGAATCTTGATCAATGATTATTCTCAGTCAGGAAGGTAGTTTCAGACTTCACCCTCTGATGCTAAATCTTCTAGGGCAAAAAAATAAAAAATGGTGTAACACTGAAGTTGTACACAGGAAAACACACAGCCTAAAGTGCCTTGGCTCCGGCTGCAAAAACAAAGACCAGCATCCATGCTAAGAGGGAAAAAACAGAACAAATCAAAAACCACCGTAACATCCATCATTTGAATCAGCCACGCTAGGATGAATACAGCAAAGAGCACCGTGGTGCGAGTTACGGAGTGCAGAAGCAGCACCAGATGACCTGACAGGCAACACCTACCACAGCCAAATCTCACCCACGGACATCTTCGAGTCCTGCACCACTCGGAAGCATCACCTTGCCATCTCTGTTCTGCATGCAGTTCTTCATGTAATGCCATTATTTTACAGTGTGATGGACAGTAATGGTCTTTAATAATATACAGAGCAATAGTTGGGTATGTTTTGCTGACCTCTTAAGCAAACAAGATAATCAAATCTATGCAAACATGACGGATAGCAGAACACTCACATATGGCTACATTTTACACTAAAAGAATCTCAATCTCCTCGGAAGCAAAGCGGGCTGGGGCAGGGTGCACTCTGAGGTGCTGACTCACATTTAGCTTAAGGAGGGAGATTACAAAATTATTATTATTTTTTTTATCTCTAAAAGCGCACACTATGTAAAAAGTAAAAATTAGTAATATTCGAAATGTAACTGATATTCAGCAAATTAGAATGAAATTGGTTATTAGAGAAAATGCATAAGCTCGAATGTAACTGAGATGTTCACAGCTCATCCAAAATTGTGTTAATGCTACTTCAATTATCATCTCCCACGCATATTCTTACCAAATCTAAAATGATATTTGGTTAAAAATCAACTATATATGTTTCTACATATCTTGTGAGAAGCTGCCTTATTGTGTATATGACATCTATACAAATCATTTAATACTTAAATTGATATAAAAATCCTGCTTCAGAAATAAAACTTTGCTCCCATAAGACTTCTTTCTCAATAGAGCTACATGCCTCAAGAAACAACTCGTCAGTAGTGAGAATGCTCTGGAGAAATAATATGGAACCTTCCTCATGGCCTTCCTAACTGCAGCTCTTTTGATCCAAATTGATGCCAACTACTGACTGCTCCAACAAAGAAGATACAGACAAAACCTATGTGGAACGAGTAACTGAAATGCTGTTTTTTCTCTCCGTGCTTCAGAAGAATGGAAAATGGCAGAGGACAGACAATTTGCCTTCCTATGATGATTAACAAATGTACATACAACTCTGAACATTATACTTTAGAAAAGGGTTCCTTAATTGTAGCCTTGTGAACACCAATTCAAGTTTGCAATGCACTTAAAGCCCCAGAGTAAGAAAAGATAAGTCATGGAACATAAAGCTGTGGAAATAAATGGCAGTATCATGCCATGCTCCATTCAGTTATTGATGATGATGTCTTAAGAGTATGAGTGATTTCAGCTAAGAGAGGATTGTGTTTTTTAAGAAACGTCCCTAAGTACATTTCTCTCCTTCCCATCAGCATCACAATGGAATTTAAGATGGTTTTATAGGCATTTCTTACCTTAACATCCAAATGCCTTTAAATGAACCACACTGTACTGAAGCCAGCAACGTGCCCTCACGGCAAAAAGACAAAGCAGGCTGCAGCAGGCTGAGGGCAATGCTTCTCCTCCACTCAGCACTGGCAGGACATTGCTAGGGCTGGGGCTGGTGCTCAGCTCCCCAGAAATGGATTTGTTTGTTTGAAGTAACTGAAAGTACAAATCAATAAACTTCTTGTCTTTGCCCACACTTTTAAATGCAGATACACAAGAAGCAAAATTTTACTAGAGGATTAACCTGTATTTTCAGCAGAACCAGAATGGCACAAAGGCACTGAAGCAGTATTGCTGCATCACTACAGAAACCAGCGTTAGAAAGAACAAAATGAAATAAAATGAGAAGGAGCCCAGTTATTTCGCATTCAGATAGCTGCACTTCCAGGACCCCACACGTACCCCGATGCGATTCCTCCAGCAGCAGGACCTAAGGAAACAGCATTATAGCTGTTGCCTGTGTCCATGCCAGAGTGCAGGCACAAATCTTCCAGCAGCACAGTGAAAAGCCAGAACTATTCATACAACACACACAGCCCACCACAGCATTCTCCCCCATACTGTTTAGTCTTTGCAGAATTCAGCATGCACATTCACTGTAAGGGAAGGAAGGAAGGTAGTTAACTCTGACACTCTAATAAGCCATACTTAACAGTAATGCCTTTAGTCCATGCGCACCCAAAAGCTACGTTAAATTGTTAATGGGTTGCTTAAAATCTTCTTCTGTCATGTTCAGGCATTGAGCAAATTCTTCTACCTCTCAAGAAGTTGATTTTTTTTTTACTCTTTTAATCTTTTTGCAATGCAGCTTTTAATATCTGCATTGCAAATGTTTCATCTTTTAATCTAACTGATTGAACTGGGACAGACAGGTCCTAATAAGCCCCTTCACTGTATATGCAAGACCTAACCATCTGATCAGAACTTCTGCAGCTGCAAAATACAAATCCATTACTAAAACATTCAGTGCAAAAATACCAGTTATCCCGAGAGCTGCAACAGGAGCCTGTCCTTAGGTTAGCAGGCTTTTCCTTAATCTCAATTTCACAGGAGTGTAAGCCTGTTCTCCTGTTAGATCTCCTATCTGAACGTGTGCACTGTTCCACACTCTTGTATGCAAATCGCTATCTGAACTTAGATCACAGAAAATGCCACTAGAGGGCTCACATTATTATAAAGATATTGCATCGTTCCTACGCATCACTCCATTAATACAGTTCTTCTAATCACAGGAAAAAACATCCTTGCCAAATGTGCTACTGGATGATGGTTCAACTTGTAACATACGCTGACAATGGTCAATAGCCGGTTGCGTAGACAGAGCGTTAGGTCATAAGTCTGTATCTGTATTTTCTACACAAAATAAGCAGCTGAAACCCATACTTCCTGTACAACACAAATCAGCACTAAGTGCAGGTCACGGTCAGTGTCACACTATGTAATGTAACACTATAATGACATACTACAGATAGCCTTTCACATTTAATGGTGACAGTCTTTTTTTGTCTTTCTAGGTTTTACTGAAATGATTATATTCACTAAGTCCAAACGTGATGAAGATGCTGCCTCTGAATCACTTCTGTAAGTGAGAACCACAAGGAACTCCACCTGCACGAAGGTCACTCTCTATGCTGTGCCACTTACTTTGGCAAGAGTGGGTGGCTTCAGGCCCATGCTGGGTCAGACCTTAACTGCTCAGTATCTTTAGTTTTCTGCTTAAGAGGTCAATACACAAAACAACAGCTGCAGTTAGGACTAAGGTTATGTTTCTCCCACAGACAGAGTAAGAGATGAGATCGAGCTGGACAGAAATCAACAAGAAGGAACAGAATATTATTATAACTATATGCATGCTCTAGATATGTACAAGATGTTTTTGTTCATGTCCATATTAAACTGTGCCAACGAGAGAGCGAAAAGATGGTACAGAAATATATCTATGAATTATTAAAGGAACTGGGTTGAAAATATTTCGATGTCAAGTGGAAGACTCTAAACAAGAATTTAATTTTAGAGCAAAATATCAATACTATGCATTTTAGACCAAAATAATAGTTGTCCGCGATCTGTCAGACCTAAAAATAAACTAAATAAAAATTAAGATTAACAGAACAGTGTGAGAACGAAATTAACACTCTATGGCAGATGAATCCTCTATTGCACCTGTCCTCCACTGTGCAAAAGAACATCAGCCTGCCACTGATTATTTCTTTTTGACATGATTTATCGCCTACTATTCTTTAAACTTGATAAAGCAAATTAATCTTTGATTGCAGGAGCCACTGGAGGTTGTCATTAGTCATGTAGTTTGGTGAGGCTGCATGTGTTTCATTTACCAGTCACAAAGAAATGAAAGCCCAGCAGCCATCACTGGCTGCTTCAACTGTTTTCCCGATCCACCCAAGAGAAAAGGTAACGGCATTCAGTACACGGGATTTTAAGCAGCTACTCTAGAACTGATCCATGTCAACAGAATGGAGTATTTGCTTTTCCAGAAGGAATGCAGATGCACTAAAATTTATGCTCAAGGAAAACAAACAGTTGCTAACAAGTAACTAATTGATCTGATGAGTATATTTCAGCCTGGCAGTCTATTCAGTGGTACATTTTTACGTTCTGTAAATATATATAAATAAATATTTAAAAAGAATCCTTAGATGATTATGTACTCGTCTAGAAGTGCTTGAAAAAACTGAGCAAGTCTAACACAAACGCAGACTGAAAAACCCTCACATTTATGGGCGGACGCTGGGTTGTCCACATGAGATTCCTTACCTCTCCCACCCAGGCACACTTCCAGGAATTATTTCTCCTACGCTCAGTCTCACCATAATTTTCTACGTCCAAGTCATTCCATGCCCACTTCCTCCGCACTGCTCCAGAGCCAGCACCTCCTTCTCTGCAGCACCTCGGGACAAACGCCAACCCGGAACCACGTCACCGAGTGAGCGGCCTTCACACTGCACAGAAGACTCATTCTGGACAGAAAACAACTCTCTCAGATTTAGCTCTCCGGGATCAATGGCAGTGAGGTCTGAAATGCAATTGCAATGGTTGGGCAGTGCCTCAGAGTGTTTCTAGAAGAGCACAAGAGCCTGAGCACAATTTGGGGGTGAGGATGCTCCAGCTTAAGCCACCAAAAAGAAAGAAACGCTGTACTTCAGCTGGAGGTGACAGGAGGTGTTTCCCCGGAACAGGTCAGCAGTTCTTCTCATGAAAAGCAACACGGAGGGAACAGTCGTCCTGCTCAGAGGAACAGTTCCGAATCATTTAACCATGTCTGGAATTCTACTTAGAGCTCAATGCTCTGTGAAGAACGGAGCCAAGGGCTGCTGCTGGCACCTCCATGCTATGTTCTGACAGGCGTCATTTAGTAGGCTCCAGGTACCTCACAGACACAGATACAAGAGAGACAACGTTCCTGTGCTTGGCAGTATTTCAGTGCAGTACGTATATTAAACAACTCTTGAGCTCACAACTATTTATATATCATTAAATCTAATGGCACAAAACCTCACACTGTCTAGGTGTTTCCTCCACCATCTTCAGTGGACAGGTCTACATCTTTAAGAAGGTAACTAAGCAGTGAAAGAAGCTGGAGAGACTTTTCTTCAATCTCTTTCTGCAGTTTCAAAGTTAAATAAAGATTTCCAAATTGCTGTTAAGTAATTTGATGCATTAGTGTATTTTTTTTTTTTTATTGTTTTAAACTGAGTACTATAATTCGGAAGTCTTTATAGGGAAACTACACTTTGCTCCTAACTGAGTTTTGCATTTGAGACTTAATAGTAACAAACACAGACAGCTGTAGGAAACATCCTCAGAACTATCACCACAGGCTGCTCTGCAGATGCTAGAGAAAACAGAATGAAGACTCAATTGTGAATTATGAATAGTAGTTTCCGATACAAAAATGCTTTTTTTAAATGTGAAAAACTCTACATTCAGTAGCTGTTCTGCATTTTCCTTCGTTGCACAGATAATTCTATGTTTATTTAACAGGAATACAAGTACAATAATTCGCTATTCGTATATAAACACACGCTTACTGTTTGGCTCCAATGAGAAGCTATAAATTTCATCTATTGAACATTAGCTAAAAAATTACATGTGTTTATCATCTGGATTATTCTCAGATTAATAGAGATAAATGACAAAACATAATCAGCACCAACTCTGCAACTTAATCATTGCATCTGAGCTATAGGAAACACTTAATTACTCTCATTTACTAGGTGCAATCTAATGAGAAGGCATTAGCCAAATGAAAAGAATGCAGTACAAACAAACAAAATAGTTATACCATCATTAAAAAGAAACTCTGACAGTGCAGGTGACAGCGTATGCAGGATAAATTACCATAATGTCATAAATGCTGAGCTGTCAGCATGCTAATGCAGTGATCAGATACCCTGGGAATCTCAGCACTATAGCTGTCAGAAACAGGTATCATAAATCACCTCTCTCTTCTGTACTGCTCATTACCACAGCTTTCCTATACGTGGTTCTCAGCACAATTCAGTACAGGCAGGAAAGACACAGCCACCCTTGTATAACACCCTAACTCAAACCTGCTTCCAGCATCCTTCAGAAAGGAAGGACACCTCCATGCACAACTCTACGTGCTGAAACTCTGTATCTAGCTTGTATCTTAGACTGAGTTTCACAATGATGGACAACAAGATCTTACTGCAGATTCCTGCCCTTCGCTCAGAACAAATTTTAAAACCAAAGCACAACGAAAGAAAAGCACATCTTCCCCTATTTACAGAGTCACTTCTTTTAAATTAAGACCGTTATTTGCATAAAACACTTAACTTAGGAAACGAACATGCTTCAGCTACGATGGGGAACCCAAGCGCACAGCTGCGTCAGTTCTGCCTGCAGACACTACTCTGACGTGCCCGCTTCATGCACGTAGGAAACTGTACACTCATTGTCCTGCAAAATGTGTTTTTTCCTCCATTATATGCATTGGGGAATGTAATGAAAATATGATAACACGATAAAAAGGTAGATGTTTATTTCTCCCAGATACTCCATGCATTTAATGCTGGCTGGAATGAAATGTGGTCTAAGATTCAGTGAGATGATTAAGAACATCCATAGCTCTCTTTATCCAAACAATACACTGAAGCCATCCTTCAGGCTAGGGGACAGCTACAGAACATCTCTAAACACATCCAACCCTTAATTGACAACTACGAGTTAAACATTATCTAGGGCTGTTGATCTGAGCATACGAAGGTTAAAATATGCTTTAGGATCTCCCTTTTTTACTCAGGGAGCTGGGCAGAAGTAGAGGATTCATGGCCAGCGCTGCAGATGATGAGAGATGATTTTACTAAGCAGGAGGCTACTTAGTGTAGTGTAGGAAGCACACTGAGCACAGCACTAAAAACACTGCTTAACTTCGGACACCAGCTACAGGGTATATGAACAAAAGGCAATAACAAGAGAACTTAGGCTCATCTTGCACCTGAAGTGCTGTACCTTTGACAGCAGCAGAATCAGAGGAGGAAAATTTTTAAGTCCTTCTATAGAGTTTCTGAAGACATGCACGTAACATTAAAACACCAAGGAGCTGGTGCAGGTGACTGAGAAACTGGTGCTTTACCTAACCTCTAGAACTACCTCACCCCTCGGCTATTACTCACGTGTATAACCAAGCATTGTTCAGGTCAAACCAAGTTCACGTTCTTCCAACTGAACCCAGAAGTCAGGCATGCTACCAGGCATCAGACAAACACAGAACTGCCTCTTTTACCTTTTTCTACTGCTATCTCCTACAACAGAAAACAACTTTTTTAACCATGCTAACAAGTATACTGCACGTGCCTGCAAAATTAGGACTCAGGATTGAAAAGTCCATTGTAAAGGAACAATAAGGAAAAAAAAAGGCGGTCCACAGCTCGAAGTGAACGCAGGTGCACAAGCACAAAGCAATGGCCATCCATGCCCTACAAAGCATCAACCAGTGGGTGGCAGGGAGCACTGCTGTGGGTCTGTACAGTTCTCCGTGCAGTAAAACCCACATGGGTTGTGGGTACCAACTAAATAGAACTACGAGAGCTGAGTCTTACTCACGGTGTAGATACTTGAGTTTAAGGTTTGTTTGTGGGTTGGGTTTTTTTGTTTGTTTTTATTTAATCAGATAATACCGCTTTTGAAAAACATTTGCTGAATATTATTTGCACAACACAAAACCACAGCATCAGCCTCCGGCGTTCGGACACAAAGATTTCTTTTTTACCACTTGCGGCACAGTGATGAAAAAAATCTGTGGAAAAGGACTGAAACAATATTTCTGTTTTTCACTTGACCTTTCAGATTTGCTATGCTGAGCACAATAAACATTCATTAAACTTCGAGAGCTGTAAAGTTTCAGGTACCTGTGGGTGGGTCCAATTGAGAGTTCTCATATACACACCCATTCATCTTATCTCACCTTTATTTTGAGAATCAAAGTCATAAGTGATAGAAATGCTTGAGAAGGTGCAGCAAGTTTGAAAGATGGAACTATTTGATCTGTAACAGAGCAACCATAAATCACCTTTAGATTGAGGGAAGAAATGAACTTTAAGAGCCTGAAATGATAAATCTGAGAATTAAAGAATATTTAGCTTCTCAAATACAAGAGAAGGGATCCTATTATTAAGATACTTGATTTTCAGGTGTGTTAAATTCCTGCTGATTTCCACGGCACTAATAACTCTCATCAGTCCCCAAAATTAAGCCAATGGGCTTTTCCACTCATGGGTCTTGAATACTGTAGCACATAGGAAAACCTAATTTTAATTTTTTACATTTATGCTTGTGGGGAAAAGTCTTCTCCTTCCCAATTTAAGATGTAAGGGGAAAAAAAAAAGAAAAAAAGGAAGCAGCAGCACGTGAAGGAATCTTGTTCACACAACATTTTGATCTCGAGCTGTGCAGTCTCAAAAGGAAACTGGAAAGTTTGTTTGCATGATGCAGATATCACGTATGTACGAACACGTTCGAGAGATGATGACTTTAACAATGCATCTCATATAATTCAACAACAATTCATCACCTGTTTACTGAAAAATAGCAAGTCATTAATTCACCAGAAAGACAAAAGATGACAGAGAAAGGAAAGATTAAGAAAGAAATTGAATACTTCCACGTAACAAAACATTTTTGAATAGATTTCAAAGATTCAGAATTGAATTTGGGTGACATTTTGTGCACTGGTAATCGGTAATGGCAATCTTCTGTGAAAGCATGCATAGAGCTCTTAAGAATTCCTGTTGGACATTCCAAATCTAAACCAAAAAATACTGATTTCCCTCAACTGACTTCAAAAACAACAGTTACACAAGTTATATCACGTTGTCATGGTTTAAAAAGAATAAAATAGAGCAATTCCTCCCTGAATTTATCACTCATTCCCAGTACCTCCCTTTGTTTGCTCAAGAAATCCTGCAGTACCTCATACAAATTATCAAATACTTCTCTGAAAAACCAGCAGGACAGAGCTAGTTAGACAGACAGCGCTCAAGAGTGGGCAGTGAACTTCTGCAGAGGTAACAGGGTATTTACATCATCTAATCCCGATCAAATCCAAAAATAAATCAGTTTTTAATGTTTTATATCAAACGATGTTTCTCGAGTTTTACAGCTCAAGTGCTTCTTATGTTCTACACTGAAATCAATAATTTATTTTCACATGAATTAAATGCAATAATCTTTTCTCAAGGTCTAACAAGTAAGGAGATAGAATGAAATGTAACATCTTGAATTCATGCAGCGTGCGGATGGACTACTCTTACACGAGCTTGCTGCCAGAGAGCCTTAATTAAAAATATGACCCAATCACTGTCTAACTAGTGTCAAACGCACACTTAGAGAAAATGCAGTATGGAAGAAGAGAAAGGGAACTTTTAAAGACGATGGCTCTTGTGAGGAATGTGATTACTGTCAGTATTTGAGGACAATAATATGTGAAAGACTCAAAGTACATTACAAGTCTTCTCATGAAAATAACATTTACCACCTCTCAAAGATGACATATTTGAGTAATTCTGTGTTTATTATTTTAAGTGGGTTTTAAAATCAAATCTCCAGTACTAACAACAGAAAAGAACAAATAAGAATTATTGAAGTGCATGCAAAAAATCTATATATTATGGACATGTAACAGGATTTTTTTCTCTATCATAAGATATTGCAGGGGTGGACAGATAAATTGCTGTCTATATTCATAGAATAATAATGAAAAAACACTCTTTAAGGGAAATCCTCTCAGATCTGTAAAACACTGGTGACAGCAACAATCAACTACAGAAAAAAGCAGTCAGTCCTTGACTGATAGCCTCATTCATTTTTATGATGAACGAAGTACGTTAAAGGGAAAACAGATGTAAAGAAGTATGCTTAAAGAAATACCATGCATATTCATGCAGTGCTGTGAGACAATAAAAAGAATTAAATCTGAGTGGAATATAATTTGCTTCTTAGGTACCTTTGGATATAAACAATTAAGTAGCTTTCGAGCATTGTCATTGAGTATTAATAGAAATGAATATATAAATTCAATTGATCTGAGAACAGATAGAAGACTTGAAGGTCTGTAATCTCAAATACTGCTTTTAACTCAAAATTTTGTTTAAAAGCTGCAAAAAATATATGAACTGAATCTGTAGGAAATGAAAAACTAGACATACTACTTAATGAGAAGTTAGGCGCTTGTAGTACGAAGAAACAATTGTATTTAACCTCAGAACACTGACAAAATTCTCATTTAAAACAATGTTGATTTCTCTTCATAAAACATTTCTTTCCTCGTACAGGTTTCTTTATAACAAATCTATTTGTGAATCCTGTTAATGGCAGATACAGTACTGCCAGGGACCTTCTGCATACAATGCACTACAGTCAGGTGTTACTTAACCTATGAATTAGAAATTACTTACATTTACTATTTAATGAATCATAAGCACTTTCGTCACTTTCTGAGGAAATGAGCAAATTATAGTGTCCCTCTCTTCACAAGAAACCCTCTTTGGGCAACTATCAATTGAGTGTGGCTGTAATTGATAACCTAAGCTGATTTTACATTCTGTTACAAATCCAGGTTCAAAAGGTTAATTATGGCCTGGCCACAGCTCATCCGGAAACATGAAGCTGATTGCTGTATGCCTACTTAATGAAGATGTACTGCATGTATTACAGAAGCTCACTGACAAACGATCAGGACCTCTAACATCACTGCAGCAAGCATTAACATCCTCTCTGTCAGTTTAACTGTCAGCGTCATATTTACAATCCCAGCACTCTCATTCAGAAAATATATTGCTCCTTTTTCCTATCGGATACTTTTTGCTTCACTTTGTCATTCCATTAAATCTGGGAGTCAGTAGTAGTGACTCAATCCAAGATGTGTTAACTATTAAGAGGGCTGCTCCAAAAGCAATGCCTATTTTATTGTCAGTCCACAGTGGCAGAGGCGGATGGTGGAGGGCTGGCAGTAGATGTTGAACCTTCCTACCAATATTCCTTTATGTTGTGTTGCTGTGAGACAGATGGCAGCGCAGGGGCAGTGTGACACAATGGCATCTGACATGGAAGTGTGTATGAAGCAAAGGAATTGAATTCCTACATGTGGAAAAAATGGCACCCACTGCCATTCAGCAACGCTTGCTCAACATTCACAGAGACCAAACAGGGCAGATGAGCACAGTGAGGCGGTGGGGGGTGCGTTTCAGCAGAGGTGACAGTGATGGCATTCTGCGTGGCCATACACCATAAAATGAACAGTGTCTTGATCAGTTCGCCTGTGCAAATTGGTGGATTACAACCAAGGAACTGTGTATGGACCTGAATGTTGGCTGCAATGTTTGGAAACAATGTTGGCAGTGTTGGAATGCCTCTAAGTGTGCTCCAGATGGGTCCCATAAATGCTCAAACAGGAACAGAGAGAACATTGTATGCAAGTTTGTCAGGACCTACTGAATCAATACGAGGCTGAAGGTGACAGTCTCCTGGATCACATCATTACCAGTGACAAGATGTGGTGCCACCGCTATGAGCTGGAGTCAGGACAGCAGTCCATGAAGTGGTGACACGTAAATTCCACATCAAAGAAAAGTTCAAGACCTCAGGCAGCAGGTAAAATGATGTGCACTGTCTTTTGGGATAGGAAACGTATGATCCTTCTGGATTTTCTGGAACCCAGACAAACCATCAGCTCTGACTGCCACTTCACGACGCTGACTAAGTGGAAGGCTCAAACTTCCAGAGTCAGGCTAGAGAAGAAGACAACCTTTCTCTTGCAACGTGATAATGCCAGACCCTGAGCCAGTTTGAAGATCACGAAGCACACCGCCAATCTTTGCTGGACTGCCCTACCACACCCACTGTTCAGTCCAGATTTGGTGCCTTCTGACTTGCATCTGTTTGAGCTGATGAAAGATGGCCTGAGTGGGCAACATTTTCCTAGCAACAACGCCACCACTGCAGCTGTGAAACAGTGGGGCACCTCCACCAGTGCATATTTTTTACGAGCACAGCATGCAAGCTCTTGTTCATTGCTGGAGAAAATGCATAGCTAATGGCGGGTACTAGGTTCCAAAATAACATTTAGTAACTGAGAATTTGCTCTATCAAATAGTGTTATAGTGCTCTTCGGCCCTCTGTTGTAGTTTCCATAGAAATAAATAGGAGGCATTATTTTCAGAGTGACCTATGCAATATCCAACAAGCTTAAGAATCAGAAGGGTCAAGACTTGGCAACTTTTGTAGTCACCTTCCTCTCTAACACTGAATTTAACCATGCAAATTAGTCTCAGTGCATTGAAATGATACCCATACATAAAATAAATATATTTCAGTGGCATCTGAAAATGACCATTATAAGCCACTTGCAAGGTCAGAGGTGACAGAACAAACATTGAATTCTAAATGAATAGCTAATTGATCTCATCCACAAGACCAGCTGAAAATAAGATCCTCTTGCATACTCTGCACATAGCACATAGTTTCTAGTGCAAAAGAAAGATGTTTACAATTTAACAACAACAACAAAAAAACCAGCAGAAGTTTCCTGCAGATGAATAGTACGGTTTTTTAACTCATTCTTTGCTCACAATGCAGTAATTTCACGGAGATGCCGAGCATCACTTTTATCTGTTTGGGTGCACTTGATAACAGTAATGGTATTTTCAAACTAAACTGGCCTTCTGTTACACATCACAGATTCATGAAGTCCTCTTCTGACCCATGGCACTGCATTTCTTAGGCAAAATGCAGCTGACAGTAGCTCAGAACATGAAATAGGCAACTAAGAGACAATACTGACCAGTTCTGCTTCTCCAGCTAGGTCAGTGACGATGCTGCAGCTGTAGAAACATGACAGCCTTCTGAAGAAATCCTACCCTCTTTTTCTCTCCAAATTATAAATCTTTGAGTTAATTTTCAAGTTTCAATTTCAAGTAGAAAAAAGACACGAAAATCCTAAAAGTTACATTCTTTCAACTTTATACAAATAGATTCTAAAGCATTAAAATGGGATTTTATAAGGAAAACTCTAGAATGAACTTATGTATGATTCAGTAATATTAAACAAAGGTTAAAGTGTATAAAGAGACCTAAAATATGCTGAAGGGAACTTGTGGGTGCTGAGTACAGTTCCTTACCAATACAGGCAACCACATCACGAAATCCTTTTATAAATGGCTCAAACTTCATTTTAAAATCTGTTAATAGTTTTCCCTCCACAAGTCCCCCTCTGGGAGGCCCTTCTGGAACCTCTTATCTTTTGATGAGTAGAAACCATCTTTGAATTTCTAGCCAGAGGTTATTGATAGCCATATCCATTTGTTCTTCTGCCAACAGCGTCCACAGTTTAAAAAGCTCTTGTACGTCCCCAGCATTTTTAGCCCTGTCCTTTCCCTTCTTCCATGCATATTCATGGCGATCAATTACGTCCCATCTCAGCACTCATTTACAGGGCAAATCCAAGAAGCACGACGAGCTCTCCGTTTCAAGTTTACGACCTTTCTCCACGCTCACTCTATTTCAAATGAATCTCTCAAGCAGACGTAACTGCGATCAAGACAGAACTTCTCTGACATTCCATACAAAGGGTTTGCACATTTTATTTTGTATTTGCAATGGGACAGAAATTCTCAGATAATACATTGCCAAACCTCAGGTGCTGCACAATTAAGCCATTAGAACACAATCTTCTGTCATCGTCTCACCCTGCTTGTGTCAAAAAGAAAGCTAAATAAAAATTCTGCACTGTCAGGCCAGAGAAGGTGAAATTTATTTATTTATTTTAAGGTATTAATCTTAATTAAGTGCCTGCAAAGTGCAGGAAAAAACCTCATAAAAACAGTAAATTTGCAACTTACTTGTAAGCTATACAACAGTTAATTGATCCACAGAAAGCTTCTTGATTGTAAGTGATACCCTATGAAATCATCAAAAAGACCAGTAAACAGAATCAGTATTCAATATCAACACATTTCCAGTATCGAAGTGCTAAAAAGTACATGGTGTGGAGAGGTAATAAAGAAAAAACAGGCAGAGAGAAGGGCTTGCTGCTACAGCAAAATCTGCAAAGAAGCCCAAATCACCAGCTCTGAAACAAACACACAGAACCTAAACTGTGTTGTTTTTAAAAAAAAAAATACAGATGTTAAACCAGTACTGCTGCTACTCAGTTTTCTGTGATTTGCAATTACCGACTGAAATCTTTTCTTACATTTTCATTAGATTTTGCAGAAATCCACTTAGAAAAAAATAAAAGGAAAAAGCCATTATATGCACAGCTTTCCAAATTGTAATATCTACATCTTAAAATGCATGTGCAAAAAAATCCAGTCATAAAGAAATTTCTCAAAGCAGACATCAAACACGGCTCGGCACATTCTGCTCAAACAGCAAATGCTTCCTCTTGTGCCCACATGGCCCTGGATGAAATCTGGAATGCCTGCTGCATCCCCTTTGGAGAAAAGGGTGCAACTGAACACACGAGCAGCTCACCACATGTAACACAGAAAGCAGGAACAGTAACGATGCCGTAGGACAACCAGCAAACTACCTTTGGGAACCTCTGTTTTACAGGAGCTGCACCTCTGATCTAAACGTACTTACTATTGCAAAACACGCTTGTTCATCTTGGTTCTAACATCCCCTCTGTCACACCTTACCATCTCTACTTCCTGGGAACAAACGGGGTCATAAAGCCCTTTAACTAACGACGTATGCATTAGAATGGTTACACACTTTCCAAAATTAACACTGGAATTTTTAGAAAGTGAATGTTAACCTATTTGCTAAATATGATCGCCACCACGTTCTTGATTTTAATGATATGCAATTAAACCAATGTTCATTACCTTCAAAAACAGACATTAAAATATTACAATGAAACATCATCAATATCTACTTATTTCAGGAGAAAGCAGATGAACCAATAAAGCTACAGTCAAATATTTGAGCCTTTCTTCTCAAAATGCTGAAAAGGAACTGAAGGCAAAACTTCAGCCTGTTGTAACAGAGTTAAAAGTCCCCGAATGTGTCAAGATGTACAACACAGCAGGCAAAATTATTGGCTTAATGATAGGAAATCGAGGACACAATCAGCTAAGGCACTTAAAAAGCAAGCTAAAGAGCTGGCATATTATATGTGCATTTCCATTTTTTATGTTTCTTTGCCGTGTATTACTATATTTACATTCAAAGACAATGTCATCTAAAAATAAGATTCCTGTCCTGAAATGATCACTGTCGCTTCTCTTAGAGACTGGTTTTCTGTAACATGAAGCAAGGACGCCTACTGCCATCTAAATCCATACACTGGAAACTACGTAGGAAAATGCCTATAGAGATGTCCTGTAGGGAAGATTACCTTCCATGCACTGCTAACAAATGCAGGTACTGTGCAGTGAGTTCACTGAGACAAAACTTCACCAAGCTAGCTCGCACAAAGCTTTGCATGCACAACCACACTCACTCACTAAACAGGTGAGTAATCCCACAGACTTCAGCAGGACTACAGCTGTGCTTAAGAATAAGCAGTTGCTTAAGCAATGTGCTGACTGCGGCTGGATTTCTGAGCACCCTGCAGAAACGATACGTTCATCGGATCCAGCTACATCAGAGCTCCACCACTGCGCGAGACAAGGGAAAGCACAAAGCGAAATGCAACAGAGGCCGAGATGGGCTGCTTCACGAGAAGCAAGGAGGGACTGCTGCAAATGTTTTTCGCCACTCTGTACTCAATAGGGCTAATCAATTGAGATAAACTACTGAAAATATTCCGTCAGCTTGTATGCAGTAACTCCAGTTTAATAATTATTGAACACAGTTGTAGCCAAAGCACTGCAACCTTAAATCAAATATCACTTCATATCAGGAGGTCTTAAGGGACGATTTTGTCTAGCAGTGTACGTGGCATACTTAGATATTAGCATAAAACTACAGTTGCTACAGTTATTTTCAATATAAAAGGTTGTCTACAAATCAAAATTAAATCCCCTTCACTTTATTCAGAGTAAATGGCTGCATAAGGATGCAAACAAATTAACTGAAAGCTTGAAAGTCAAGTTCTCAATTACTATTTAGCAGCAACTTTACTGTATTTGAGCATTATTTACTATATACTTAGCTGTTTTAAAATGCAATCCAATACTGTATAATAAAAAAACAAATGGCACAACAAATGATTGACGATAATGCAAATGTATGAATACCTGGGTCTGAACAGCGCTGCTTCGAGATATATTGCTAAATACTGTACCGTCCTCTTGTCTAATAAATCATTCACGAAAAGCAAAACTATACAATTTGTTGTGTAACTGCTCAAAACCGGCGTCCCTCCTAAATGACTGCTGATTCAATGACTTTAGAGTGGGTTTTATACTTGGTTATTAAAAGAAGTTGAGAACTCTCACTTAAATCAAGCTGTTTCTACTGAGAGAGGAAAATGCTTAGAACTGAAAAGGTTATAAACAGCAGCCATTATGACAGAATCGAGACATGATGAGTTCATCAGTTTAAACGCTATCGAACACACATAACGTTATTGTGTTGACCCACGGCACCCAGTAATTAGCAACATTATGAAAGAGCACCGCAAGTCTCCTCATAAAAATACAAAGCAGCTGCATTATCATAGAAAGGCACGTATAACATCATCTTTATAATAATGATAAAGCGTTCTATGCAGAGTGTTCTATTTGCAGCAGTGATTCATTGTGCTAGGGGAAAAAATGCTGACACTTTGAGAAGATATTTTCCCGTAAAAGGTTGAAGTCCTTAAGCAGCAAAAAACACCAACGTCCATCATCTTTAAACTCTATTGATTTCTGGTGAAGATTTAAAAGGCTGTTTACTTATTTCCCATCATTTCTGTCAGAGCTGTAACAGTTCTCTTCCCACTGAATAAACCTCTCATGATCCTCTTGGTGATTAAGGTCAGACAAAATGTCAAACTCCTAATGCTAAGTGCTTTCACATTAAAAATTAATAGCGAATCACCAAGTAAAATCCAAACAAGAAGTCAGACATGTAAACAGTACACAATAAGGGCAATACTGACCATTACAAAAAAGAGGTATAATGCATACATGAAAAAACATTTGGCAACAGGTAAGAGCACATTCCTTCACTTTTGCATCTTTAACCCCCTTTCTTATTTTAGAGTTATTGTACTATGTTTGACACAATCCTTTTAAAAATCCTTTTTCCATTAAAGCTTGCAGTCATCTCCTCTATTTACTCTCAAATGCCATTTACTGCATGACTGAAGTATTACAAGGATTGGTTCTATTTTGTTCTGAACTTCATCCGGGAAGAAAGTAAAGTATTACTTTCACCGCTGCTGTTGAATACAAAGCCACTATATTGGTAACCAGAAAACATCCAAAGGGTCCCCTACAATCAAAGGAAATTAACTGCTAATTATCTGTATGATATTTAAAACTAGAAACCATTGTGCATTTGAATATATACACACATGAAAAGATGGCTACAGAGCACAGCCCCAGAAGAGGCTTCCTACGGCCTGTTATCCAGACCGCTGCTACTAGAGGCAACCAGACAATATTACTTCATTCATAAACTTATCACGTTCAATCTTAAAACTAATTACTTTCTTCAACCTTTTAAATGGTTACTTGTATCCTGAGGAAAAGCATGAAACCAACATGTGTAGAGCCAAACTTCCAGGGTGATTGGAAGCCTGCAAGTAACTCTGTAATAAACTGTGAAAGTAAATCTTAAATAAGGAACAAAGGTGGCCAAGGGTGAAAGCAGTAGTTTTGTATAACTAACTCTGAGTTTATTTAAGCAGACGGTTTTCAAGTTTTGGTTCAGCTTGCCAAACTAACTACAAAAGATTGCTCTCACTGAAAATACAACAAAAACGTAAATGAGATCTTCGGAAGTGTTAGAGTGAGGAAAGAATCTCTCTATATTCAGCGGGTTCTAAATGGCAAGACTTGATCCGTGTTTTGCTTTTGTAACGCTCTCTCTAAGTGCTAAGGGACTGCTCAGTCCTGTCTTCGAGCCCCGACACCATATCTGCACTCTGTAGAGGAAACATCTCAATTCGTTTTTGCACAGCTCTATGTACAAAACTATGCAAGTATTCTGTGCTCCGGCCTAGAAATTAAAGAAGAATGTAAGAGCATCACACGTGAATTTTTACAAGCAATATGGCTTTACTTAACTCTGAGAAGAGTCGGTTCACTTCTCATCTATAAGAATAACTAATTTAAGACCAGCCTACAACTTTACTGTACAGACAGATGACAAGAGCTATAACCGTGGAGAAAAAGAAGGATGATTCTGGGACGGGCCATAGTATCAAGCTAGGATTATTATTAAAATGCAATCAGTTTTCAACACATTTCATTAAAAATCTCTTATCAGAATAAAACCAGAGTTGTTGCTCTTTAATTAATAATCAGCTAGTTAGCTTTTAAAAATCAAAATAACTATATACAGAGGTATCACTTGTTACATGTCAACTTTCCTTGAATTCTACTTTACTCCAGCAAGACTCTGATATGAAAAGAGATGTCTGAAGGATCGAAGTCCTGACTGTAAAAACACAACATTAACCCAAGTTCTTTACACTTTGTTTACCAGAGTGACTCAGAGAAGAAGAGCGGGGCCGATTTTTGCACATCTTTATGGTGTGGATTCTGGTTGTGACACAACAGTGAAAAGAGACCATGCATTCTACAAGCAATTACAGATGTTCTCATAGAATACTCAGGAAGCAGGATGAGAATTGCAGTTCTTACCTACGTGGGCTTGGAAATTCCAAAGCTGAAACTACCATAGTTGAATCAACTCAACCACCACCACCATTACTTCTGCTATACATTATGGATGGTACGTTAATTACAAAACACAAACTGAACATGAAATTTACGGTTATCTAGCTATTATGCAGTACAGTTGGATAAACATAGAGATTATACATACTTAGACCATCACAGTTTAAGAATTTGTTAGTCAACAAAGTGAAACATACTCATTCAGAATGCTGACCATTGTAACGAACAGGGTACAACATGAGTTAGGTGCATCACAAATACCTCTTAATTCTTACAACTTAAACTTGATCTGCAAATTTTAAGTACAAATCACTAACTGCCATGAATCTCCAAGCCTTCCAAGAAGTCACTCTATTTCCTGCTTTTGAGACAGAAATTTGTACACAAGCTCTTTATTTGAACAGAACTGCCTAATGACATAATTTTTTGTATACAAAAACGGTACAGTATACTGAATAAAATAAATTAACACTAAGAATTTTTAAAATGGTAAATATTAGTTGGAACTGTTATAAATCTTCCTACACGCTTTGTTGCCTTCCATGATTGGTAAGCATGTTGGTTCTGAGCCCTGTCTCTGGGTCATTTTATTTGTAAATCAATGAGTTTTAAATATAGATGTATTCCCCTCATTCCAAACAAGATAAGCACTGTGTGCAGAGGTGCTTTCTCGCTCTTCTTTGAATCCATCACTTTTGCTTGCATAACAGCATTGATAAACCAAGAAGAAAGGAGGACACTTCCAACACAGCGTAACTCCCATTCCAGCCGCTTCACAGATAAGAGACCTGAACTCCTCCACGCATAAGAAAAACCCAATCCCAGTCTTCCCCTTCCTTGGGGAAGTATTCTATCGACTCAACTGCTATACTCAAAAGAGGAGGCACAAAACATGGTGCAAGGTTGTGGAAGAAATTAGTATTACATGGTTTTCTGTGCCAAATAAAAGGTTCAGCAAGTATCTACTAAGGATGGATCACGGAATCTACATTTCAACCTCAATTTCTACACCACATGCTTATTATGAAAGTAAAGTGCTGCCCAGTAAGGCCCCCCAGTTCCTTCTTTCAGCTCTCAGAGTCCCTGAGGTTTGCAAGTCTTATGCCGTTACAGACAAGGCTTAAGCTCCTAAGCAAGTTTTCCAACAGAAGACTCAAGGGCTCAGCAAGACAGGTCAACTTCAAGCAGTATTTTTGGCAGAAAGACATCCAATAGCAGGGAACTGAAAAAGTAAATCCCATATTCAAGAATCTCTCTCTTGGACATCATTTTGAGGCCACATGATCTCTCCACTGCACTGCTGAGTTGCAGGTGGAGGACCACCAGTGGGTGACAGCAACTAAGTTTGGTCTTTCTTAATTACTAGATGCTAATTGAACTTAATATTATAAAGAAACCAAATCAAACCAAAAATTGAAAAATATAATGGTCAATTTTTTTTTCCAAAGCCAAAGGCAGAATTTCTATTATCTGAGCAGAGGAACAAGATTAAGTTCTAGACCTCTCTCCTGCCACTGTGAACAAGGAGATACAGCACACAGCAGGATTCTCCAGAATCCAGGGAGTGAAAATGCTGGCTCTACCTCAAGGCCACCGTGAGATCCCCTGATTTTAATGAGATGTAACTAACACAGTTCCATAAGCAAGTACAGTCCAGATACTTGCTGACTTTACTTTTAAAGTTAATTTTCATCAATCTACAATGTTTCAAAGTCTACCGTAAGTTCTCAGTATCTTGCTCTCAAAATCCTTTTTGAGAGACTGAGTGAGTCCCACTAATGACTGCACATACGCCTGCTAACGAGCTATTCTTCACATGACTGGATAATCACAACATAAAGGAATGCAAAGCAGCTGTATCTCAGAAAGAATTCACGGCAATACGTTAAATGATAATACCAACGTGTTTGTTTGATTCTGTTCTATTCCAGAGATGTGCCTGACACTTTGTAGCAGTTCTCTGTCACTCAAATTAATCAGGACAGACATCCTCAGAGCAGAAATTCATGCATCTACATCTTTACTTCTCAAAGACAGAGCACAAAGTCACATTCAGTGACTATATAGAGACAACACAACAACCCCTATTTTCTGTACGACCCTTATTATCTGTATTATTTTCTATAAAACTAAGTTTCCATGTTATTTAAAGAAAACTAAGAGACTGTAGAAATGAAAACTCCGTGTGCAAGCAGGAACAATAAAGAAGATTAATTTCCAGTGTTATAAGCGCTAGATTAATCATAAAGGAGCAATATTAAGAACACCTAAATTACTCTTCACTAATAACATTCTGTTTTCCACACATAACTCAGCTTCTAACAACAGCCTGCTCACGTACATTTTATATTAAAATGTTGCAAACCTTCTGCAGATGTTCTGAAAATGTTGTGGGTAATTTTGTTCTATTTATTTCTTTATTTAAAGAGGAAATGATTTAGACTAAATTAACTGGAAGCCTTTAAGGCCAATTGCTGGTTGGCTGCTCCGAGCTCGTGCCGACTTCCACACACTGACGCCATGAAGCACGTACTTCACCTTTGAGAACTGTGGGATTTTACTTTCTGGCCTCATTTCTGAGGAAAAGAAAGCGGTTTGCTCCTTCACTTGACAAAACTCAGAACCTGGAGCTCTATGAACTTTTCTGAAATTGAGTTTCTTTTAGAAAAAGTTCTTATATTTCAAATACCACTTTATACTATGAATTTCTTCATCGTTTGGATGTCAATATACTTGAATCATTTGAATATTTTGAAAAGAGAAAGGTGTTTTGCAGAGAGGAATCCATAATGAGCGTTAAAAAACTGTTGAAAGTGTTGAAGTTACATATTCTAATTAGTTTGGCAGAGCTAATACAAATTATGTTTAGAGAATAACAATAATAAAATTGAAGTACTGGTTAAATATCTAAAATAATTAAAGGAATCATTTTTAGCCTGGTCTAATTAGCTAATTCACTTTACAAGCATTTATTAAAATGAATTCACATGTTATATTCCATAGGTAGTTACACAATAGTGTTTATACAGGAAAAATATAATGAACCAAACTCTTTGTATCCAGCCCTCCACAATTAAAACGAAGACTCCCCAAGTAATATCAATCTAGGATAGACTAATTAAGTTTGGTTTGATAACCATTCATTTCTTCTATTGCCTCTGAGCAAATTGTTTATTAGAGAAAGTTATTTTACACAAATCAAATCAAACTGGGTAAACCATTATATTTGAGAGAAACCTTAGCCATCAGTCAATTAATCCATCATTTTCTCCAGACACTTTTGTTTAACGAGCAGATCATATTATCAACAATTTAGATATCGTATGATTCAATTATGACGGAAAATTTATTGACAGCTTCTCTAATACCTTTGTTATGAATAAATATTAAATGTTCTCCACTTTTGATGAGCAAACTAAATGCAATAATGTGTTAAATCTAAGTAGTCAGAACTTGAGTCAAAGCCTTCATAAACGGAATGTTTTAAAGAGTCTTTCAAACCCAAATAAGTTAAATTATTCAACAACGTATCCCAGGATTTCTGAGAAACAATTAAACAAGTTATGTGATTTCCACTAGCTGTCTAAATGGAAACGCATTCATAAGACACCAAACAAGTATGAAGAAAGATAAAAATACAAGGCTTTATTTGTCATTCTGAGACAAAAGGCACATAATGTACAAATGACGCTACCGCAACAAATAGAGACTCCTTCTGCAATTATATAAGAATTGCCTAACCTTAACAGAAATAAGATTCTCCAAGCTTAATTTGAAGATATTTGCTGTTAGGGATCACAACTATTAAAAAAAAAGACACAATTTGTGAGATATTTGTAATTACAGCTGTCTTAAACTAAAGAAAAGAAGACTACCCAACACAGATTGCTCCCCAAATATCCAAGCCTTTCGTAAGACAGCTCTCTTTAAAGAAATAAGATACTGACTCATTTAGAACTGAGCTAACCAATTCATGATGAAAGGACCAGAGGACAATGGAAAAGATCCATCTAAACTAAAGCCCATTAAAGAGATAATGGAATTACGTAAACTTCTATCAATATATTAGGATAACATTATTACTGCAAAGTATTTCTTTGCTTGAGATGAGGAAGTTGCTATAATAGTGGACTGTAAGCAGGTTTACAGCTCCAAAGGAGAGGTATGGCAGCTGAATATCAGTTACATGTCAATGTAAAGAAAACAGCACACACACTGTCAGCATCTGAACAGTGAAAACTGCTTATCAGTGAATGAACCTCTGACAAAATCTCTCCTTCAGGTTTTTAAAGTCTGCTACGTTCTGTTCATAAGAATCAAGCATGCTCTTATTTATTAACATGGAATGCTCTTAATGTACATATCTGAGTTAAAAATATCTCAAATGCATGTGTTTTATAGATGCTCGGCCATAAACAAGAAAACCATCATTTCCTCCTCTATCCTTACCTCTTTCTATTGGACTGGTATATAACAGTCACTGTGGTTAACAGACATTGCATCTACTTCTTAAAGAACTGAGATGACATTGTTAATTTATGCCAAATGGAAGTAAATGAAAGTTGAAATATTCTTTGTTAAAAAGCGTGCATCTCCAAAAGCCCTAGTAAAAGTGATTTCACATCAGGTCACTCGCTGCCTCTCAATAACTGCACACTCTAAACTGATTACTCCGCTGGTATCTATTAGGAAGTCCATGAACTGTAATGCAGAAATATGGACTATTACCATAATTTTATGTTCTAAAAAGAGGGGGAGCTGAGGGGCAGCGCTGAGCTCTGCTCTCTGGTGACAGCGACAGGGCCCGAGGGGATGACATGGGGCTGTGTCAGGGGAGGGTCAGGTGGGGGTAGGGAAAGAGTCTGCACCAGAGGGCAGTGGGCATGGCACAGCTCCCAGGGCAGCGGGCACGGCCCCGAGCTGCTGCAGCTCAGGGAGCATTGGGACACTGCTCTCAGACACAGGGTTTGGATTTTAGGTGGTGCTGTGTGGAGCCAGGGGTTGGGCTCGATGATCCTCACAGATCCCTTCCAACTCGGGATGATCTGCGATTCCATGAAAACTTCAGTTGTCAGGCACACAGCAGTACATTGGCTTACAGTAGATGCACTATCTCAGAGAAGTCAATGGGACTTCATTAACTTTTAAGTTTTTTATTTCAGTATAAACTTCCCAAGTCTCAGATAAAGGTCTCTAGTTTTATTTGGAAATCTGCAAGCAAAGCTGGAAAGAAGTTAGAAAACAAGTGACTGTATTTTAAAACTCCTTTCTGGCATCCACACATGTTCCTGAGAACAGTAGTACAGTATAAATAAATAGCAATGAATAATGATTCATAAGCATGCTTTTCACAACTGACTTCCAAACAGCTTTGCTTGCCAGACAGGCACATCTGCAGTAGCTCGCACTTGCTTTCCTGCTTGGACATTATGAATTACATAGTCACAGCTAAAAACCAATTCTAAAAAGAAGAAATCATAACTATACAGTCATATGAACTGTAATGACAATTCAGGCAAGACAGAAAAAGGACAGAATTATCTTTCCATACACAGATGGTTTTAAATCAGCTTGGATGCGTCATGAAACTGTACTGTCAAGCTTCATTAAAGGTAATTCCTAGAGCTGTGCCATCAACAAGGATTCCCCTTCCAATATATCCTATTTTTCCTACACATAAATCAACAACACACGATCAGCTTTTTAGCCAAATGAGATGACTTATCAGTATTCAGAACTCCCTGCAGTACCAGGTCCACCCATGTGTCTTGCTGCAATTGTAAATATAGCCTATTACTTAAAGATAGGTTGTTTTTTCCCTTTAGTAAATACAGAAAGACTACAAGATTAGAATTAAGCCATTACTGCAGCATGCTTGATGTGACTCTTCACTGCAAAGTATGTCCAGCGCCATTTCACTGACTGCTAGAGGTAAGTGAGCTTAGAAAGGGAAAAGACAGGAATACGGCTATTTGGACTGTGCGTCTCAGAAATTCCCTTCACATTTTTTCCCCTTAGGAATAATAATTGAGGTGGATATACACATACAGTGAGAAAAAAACAAGTAATAACCAAGATTCAGATTTATGTCATTGAAAGCTTCAGATAACCACTCAGCAAATGTGAAGAATGAACGAACTTTTCAGTGTGGGCACACATGTTGACTTATCTGGAGGAAAGAACTAGGATGCATGGATGTGGCTTCATTTTGATAGCATCTGAGAAGCTTTATTACTGGATATTATCCTTTTCCACCATCTCTGCGTGGAAATAACCAAGCCTCAAGAAGTCTTTTTCTCAACTCCTTGTAATCCAAACGCTCACAACCCTCGACCATATGAAAATACAGCTACTCAGAATTTTTTATAAGCAAGATTCACCTCCCTAAGCAGAGAAACAGTTACATTTTGCTGGAGCATTCTAGAAAGACTCTAGAATGAAAGATGACACTGCTCAAATTTAGAAGGCTGTGAAGATTTGGATCCTGCTGAGGAGGCCAGTAAAAATGACGTTACAACATCACTGAGGGAAGAACAACTTCACGTCATCATCAAAACAGACTATTTTGCCTTTTTCTCTTCAGAACCTATCTTTGAAATCTCATGGTAACAAATTTGGAATAGAACGTTCCCTCTAAACATCTCATGCCAGAAGGGCCTAAGTATCAGTCATCGGGAAATAAGGACTGCAATTTATCCCACTTTTTGACCTCGTCACACAAAGCCAGATAAGTAAAAAGATATTCACCTCCACTCTAAAACACCTTCCAAAAACAGTACTCCGAAACTGGCACTGATAACAACCCCTGACTTGAGCTTTTAGGAAAAGCAGCAGTGTACTTCAAACTAAAGGTCTCAGACAGTCAAACACTGTGGTTTGAAGACGAGGGAGAATGTTTCTTTGCTGTAACCAGTCATCTGGGAAAGCAAACAGAGGAATACAAGTTCAAGAGCTGGATGCCCAGGATGGAAGTGTTAAAAGTAAGCACACAAAGGGAGAGAGTTTTCAAGAGTGCAGAATCAAATCGGTGTTATGCTTAGGACAGGGCTGCAAATGATATCAGTTTTAATAACAGAATTCACACACCTACTGTGACTCAAGAATGAAAGGAAGAGGTAGGAGCACAGAGCTGAATCCTTGGGATCCTGGTTGAGCTGCAGAAGAGTAACCCTGAAGATTTACCATCGCTCAGCAGCCAATCATTCAAGCCTTCTAATGAGATAATACTCTCAGACATATGTGGACATAGTCATATTCCTGTCTTCCTATTTGTTGTTTCTCACCGTCCAGTCCACATGACTACAAGCTCCCTGAAACAGTAATTACATTTTTGCTATGGTTGATAACATCCATTTTTCTATGTATCTTGTCAAAACAGGGCTGACATACGTGCACGCTAATAGCTTGGTACCTGAACATAAACAAGGCTTGTAGGTCCCACTGATGCACAAGGAATCAATCAATGTAATAACTTGGAACCACTTCAGAAACTCTGAATGTTTCCACTACTTCTGAGCCAAATGGTGCAACTTGGCCTAGTCGTAACAAATCCAGTTATCAAGTATCTTAAATTCTACACAATAAAAGCTCTAGTTTTATGAATGAATTAGCTCCAGTGACATTTCTAAGTCACTAAAGGGATACATCACAGGAGGAATTCACTGTGAAAGAAGCAGTGAGGAAGGTAATTAAGGAGAAAGAGTGCAAGCAAGCTGGGAGAGAAGCAAGCAAACAAGAACACGGCAACATAAGTTACCTTAAGAGCATCCTATGGGTTCTCCTGTTGTACAGTAAAAGTTTCCAGCTCTTTTGGGAGGGATTGCTAAGTTTCCAAAGATCAAATTCAGCTTCTTCTTCCTAAGATCAAGATATCCTGAGAACTTTCACTGTAGCTCCTAAAATTCCTAATGTCTATTTTGCCTCTGGTCTGCTTGAAGAACTTAATCGGTTCTCATCAGCTGATGTCTGTTGGTGTAGTTTTTCTGCCGTTTCTTTTTTGCACAACATAGTAAAACTGAGAATTGCTATAGATGCTGTATCACCCTACCTGTCCCTCCACAGCCACGTCAGTATGGCAAAAGATGTCAATCTGTCCCTGGAGGTGAATGCTGCAGTGCAGTTCCCAGGTTTTAAGTGCTTAAATATAAAAGAAGGACCATTTGAAATATGAAAAGGGTATGATTCATGGAATAAGGAAACAGTAACTTGATCATAACAAATATATTTGACCTTTAAAGTAGTATCAACAAACATTAAAAACACTCAAGTTGTCCTTTGCTGCCAAGCTTATTTTCCTCATAAGTTGTGCCCCATTATGCAACAATAATCCTTCATTACTCCAGTACAATAATGCACAGTCTATCGTCTACCTATAGTTGTCTGGTGTCTATTTAGTTTTATGGCAAGCAAGCAATTTGAGAATATGGTAATAAAGCCTCAATCACAGTAATGATGTATGATGGGCTGTAATTTCTCTGTGCTAATGGGTTACAAACAGTATTACAATGATGACGGGAATCTCATTGATTCATTATACGAGTGCAATAATATCAAAATGACTTAATATAGATCACTATTTACTCATGCACATACTGATAACAACCTCTATATATTTCTATATAGAGATATATAGAAATAAAATTAGTATTAGTCTTTCCACATAAAAGTTCACACGGCACAAAACATTTTGTGTAGAGTTTCCTAAATCAATGTTTAAAGTTGAAATTACTGCATTGAACGGGTTCTTTGAAAAGCAACCCATTGATTTTAATCTGCTTGAAGCAATCAATTACTCCCTGTCCTCTTTATTCCAAACTGTAATGAAAACTAAACTGCGTTGTCTTGAAAACTAAATGTGAAGATGATCATAAACAGAATTTAAACTCCATGGATTATTCATATCTACCCATTTAGATTTGCCATTTCCATTATGAGTACATTTGCCATGAGCATTTAATGGACATCTAAAAGGGAATTCATTAAAGCAGGAGCTGTTGGCAGCACTTATGGGCTTCAGACTGCTTTATGTTTGCCTTTAATAGCTCACTATTATAAAAGTGATATATTGTGTTCATCCCATTAGTAGTTTGTAGAAAGGTCTGTAAGACATAACAAATCCTTTTGAGTATTGTCAGAATCAAAACTAAATCACAAGGTATTTTTTTTTTTCAAGCAGCATATTATGATCCCAACAATGTTCCATATTAGGCCATCGAAACTTTGATGATCTTATCCAAGTAAGAATTTAATGACTATGCAGACAGTTTGTTCTTTTTTTTAATGAAACACACATGAATTATTAATGCCATCTCAGACGCACAGATTTTTAAAAACTCATCGTAACTATTAAGATTAAGAATTCTTAAACATGTTTTCTCCAAAGTATGTTCTCATTTGTTTTGGGCAAAAGTCGTGTCAAGGAAAGTAGGAACCTCAATGCCACAAACCTGAAGATGAAGACACTGCAGAATGACCAGTGTCCCCACACGTGCTTCCCTTCCCCCAGCCCTCCAGAGATGAATGGAAGACACTTATTTGCATAAGGTACTTCCTTATTGGGCAATGAAGAAAGTAAAAAGTAAACCATAACAAAGTCCAACTGCCTCATAATCAACTGCTAAGAGTAATGCAACTATTCACACTCCATTATCTGTGGTTCACAAAACAGTCCTATGTATCACAGCTCAGAGCTACTTGACAAGTTCTGTATGCTTCTAGAAAGAATGCTGTATAGCTTACAATACAAGTGTATCTAAGTAGGTAGTATGGAAGCATAACTGTAATTAATTCTCTTAAGAGTACAAAGCAAACAAGTATTTGATTATTCACTGCTCGTGCACTGGAACCACTACCGTCATCAGTCTGTCACACTGAATAGAACTGTTTGTTAACTTGTGCTCCCTCTGCTGATTTCCTAGCTGTAACACAAGCTATTTCCTTCCCAACAGATGTTATTTATTTATTTCTGAAGAAAATGGCAGATTTCAGGATGTATGCAATGAGAGCTCCTTACTTTGAAAAGGATTATGGCAAGCGCTAATAAGTACGAATAATAAAGTTTCTTTAATTCCTGTAATTTACTTTGCAGAATACAAACTCCTTTTAAATCCCAGTTGTTCAGGAGAACACCTTTTCTCCTTAGCTTCAAAGGGTGCTGGCAGCTTTAAGGAGAAGTCCTGGTCCTGTACTGCATTTAGCCACAGTAAAATATGACCCTCAAAAAATCATTTATGCAGGTCTATGTAACCTACAGGCAATTGGTAAGCATGTGTAGTTAGAATCTTTGTCGTACGAGAGAACTGTTATCCATATACTTTCAGTGGGAATATTAAGAAGCAAGCGACCTTTTGTAAAGCTGACGATCTTGAGGAAATCAGTAGTATGTGATCACCAATCAATGAATTTCAAAAATGAATGACAGAGCAAACGACCTTCCAGTAATTAGAAACTCTTGATTTGCATGAGAATAATGAAATTATGAGAATTAGGAAAGTTAAAGTCCAGAGAAACAAATGGCTTTTCTTACTGAACTGGACTTGAATGCCCAGTGATCATTATTCACAATAACTTGAAGGACCATGAGTTAATGCGTTTCTCTCTGATTCAAAAGTTACATACAGTAATACACTATTACAAGCATCTGCAAGGAAAGAGAGATACCTGTATGTTCGAGACAGACAGGTTTCTACCTATCTATCCACCTACAGCAGAACTGCCAGTCAATTTTCTCAGTCATTAGTCAAAATTGCAAAATCCTTCCCTTGACCTAGTAACAACTGACACTAGTGAGTTGGCAAGTAATGATTCATTTCAGGTAAATGTGTGTTAAATTGGTGTTCTGTTATAATTCAAAGGACGTGTGTGTGTTTAACATATAATCATTCTGAATTTTTTTTTATAACAACTTGTAAAAAAAACCATGCCAGTCTGAATGGTGATAAAGATACATATGATATAGATACATATCCTCAGGTCTGCATTAGACCATTAGAAAATCCACATCTAGAATTTATGACTCTCTAACAGATGATGGCATTTCCATAGTAGCAATAGGAAACAGTGTGTCTTATTCTCACTAATGGTAGACTGAGCCAAGAGTGTGCAGGAAAAAAACCCATTTGTGTGCACTACAACTACTCCAAGTGTTGGAACCTGTAGTTCATGGAAAATTACTGGTGAAATCAGTTTCTGCAAGAAAATCAGAAATTGTCATACATACTGCTAGGAAAATTATCCACTGCCCTGTAGAGCCAAGATCACAACCAGAAAAAGCAGTTATTTTTAATCCTGATTTCAGCTGAAATCATTGATTTCATAGCACGCTACAAATACTTTTGGAAGAGCTTCATTGGCTGAAATTACAGAATCCAATATTTTGTTTGAAAGACTGTATTTAAGGAAGACATTATACCACAGAAGCTCCTAAACTTCAATATGTTCACATGGTGAAATTATTCTAAATGGTCAGTAAGACAGAAGAGAAACCATTTCCAGCCTGAACAGTGTGGCCTTGGAAAAAAAAAAGTTTGTTAATGCCTTGAAAAGCTTTTTTAAAAAAAAAAAATGCAGGCTTCTTTAAACCATCTATACCAACCCTACTACAGACACCTAGCCTGAAACTGTTCATCTCTTGTTGCTTAAAAGATAATCCTCACTGATGTACCTTGCTTGGGAGGAAAGCACACTTAAAGACAATGACTTGCCACCTGGACTTTTACAAGTAGTCCCTAGATCTGATGGTGGCAAACCAGATCTTCCCTAAGGAGAACAACCCAAGGTGGGCTGGTTTGCAACAAGACTTCCCAGATTCCAGTCTTCTGCGCAACACAAAAAAGGAAACACAGTACTAATGGGTTCGTTTGCCTTTCCCCAAAGAGAAAAATCATATACACCTCTAATACTATGCTTCTAATACCATTATACAGCCTCTAATACCACGTCTTGTATGCTCTTTGGATTGTGACTACCAAAGACAATCACATCAAAGGAAGAAGTCTCCATATCTCTTATTTTTTAAACACCATTTTCCTCACTTGAATTTTTAACTTCCTAAACTTTAGGTCAATCAAAACATTTGGTGTATTTGAGAAAGCCATACTGCTTCTCATAACTGTACAATAACCTGGGATGCAAAGTGCACATGCTCCACATATTTAGGAGAAAGCAGAAAAAAAGATCAGATTTCATTACTCCATCAGCCTACCCACATTCATCAATCCACTTCTGAATAAAAGTTCAGAACTCTGCCAGGCTAAAAAAGTATCTTATCAACTCCATTTAATTGTTTTGGGTTTTCATAGTCACTAAGGTAAACTTTTGCCTTTAGTTTTTACTCTAAATTCTTAAGGATGAGCAGTACCTCTGTCAAATCTTCAAACACAAGAACTTCAGAAAACAATGGCTGCCTCAGGTTCTGAACTGTCTGGGTCTACTGGATAGGAAACAGGGCATTAAACAGTAACTCAGAGAGGTGATCAAACTTCTCAGAACTGCTAAAATGCTAAAACAATGCCATGAGGATGATCAGAGGCAGGACTACCTCTCCTATGAAGGGAAGCTGAGAGAATTGGGGTTATTCAGCTTGGAAAAGAGAAGGCCTTTCAGTACCTAAAGGGGGTCTGCAAGAAAGATGGGGAAAGACTCTTTATCAGGGAATGTAGTGAAACGACAAGGTGTGCTTGCTTTAAACTAAAAGAGGGGAGACTTAGATTAGATATAAAGAAGAAAATCCTTCATCCCTCTACAGTTTCTGCAGAGATTTCTACACAAATTTTTCGTGGTAAAGGTATTTCCATATAGATGGCTAAAGGTAGGACAAATGTACAACATCACAGCTGACTCACAGGAAATCCTTCACCAACTCACCATAGAATGATCGGGATATTCTCCTTCTTATGCTAAACTCAGTCAGCCTATCAGGCCATTTGTATCTGCATAGAGCATGGACAGCTAAGGGTAGCCAAATGAAAACACTTGATTCAGAAATCTGATGATTTCATCAACCTGGAAAGTTTCCAGATCAAAAGAGTTGCAAAATAAAGGAAGCAGCTGAAGCCTCATTTATATCTTAAACCCCAAAAGGCTTCTTATACCATATCCTGGATTTGACTGCTGCTGCTCTGCAGGAAATAGTTCTTAGCAATTCAGCTCTATTGACTTTCTCTCTTCTAGAGCAGAAGTGATGTACTGTTGGTTAGACTACAATGTTAGGGGGCAACAGCTTGATGGAAAGGGACAGCTTTCTGTAAATGCTGCTCCACGATGCTTATTTGCCTTCTTCATTTTTAAAGGATTGGCATTCATCTTTTCAGACAAATACATGAATAAACCATCGTATCAGGGATGGAAGCTTTCTAATCCTGTTTCAGTAAGGATGTGAGGGGAGAACATAAAAAGAGAAATAGAACGTACTTCACAATTCTGGATTGTATTAGAACTTGTGCCTGAAAAAACAAGCAGAAAATACCTGGAGACTGACAGCTCATGTGCAACACTTCACAGGGGTCAGCAGCAGCTTTTTTGTAAGGTCAAAAACAATTGACCTGGAGGTCACAAAGAAGGGAATTCCGTTCTTTATCTAATTGATTATCCTGTTTGTTTCATATCAATGCACTGGAAACGTCACTGTTATTTGGGTAAAATATTACCTCAGAAAGAAATCTTTAGAATGAACTTAGTGCTCTAGAACAATTCCTTTTTAAGAACACTGCTATTCAAACACACCGTTGCCATGTAAATCTAAAATGACGACACTATCTAGAGGAACATCTAGAGGACGGTTTTAGTAATATACTCTTCATTGGTAACTCAATTAAGCTCTTAAAACATTTAGCATTGTTGACCAGTGCTGAAGATGAACACTGTACCTAAACAGTAAATTCACAGCATTGAGAAGAGTACTCTAGCATCCTAGTTTTTTTTCTCTTTAGATATACTTATCAAGCTATTTTGCATATATTTCCCCTCTGAATTAAACAAATATTCAATTTCATAATTAAGTTTAACTTGAGTCATAAAAATTCCAGTAGCCTAATATTAAAGAATCTTTCACTCCGCTGTGAACTCTGATAGTTAATTTACTTACTGCAAGGTCTGTGAGATTAATTCATTAAGCTACTTAAATAATGAAATAACGAGGGTTAGAGGCCAACATAAAGTAACAAAACCAATAGACTTCAGATGAGTAAGACACAGACAGACAGTTTTTTCTCCCCCAAGATGCCTTAACTGCTACGTATTTCTTCTTGCTACATTGCTATGGGATACACAGCAGAAGTGAAAAGGTCCATTAGGCAGAAGTTACTCAGAGTCTACTTGAGGTGAAATGATGGCTGAACTCTCAGACAAAGCCCATCAGTTAGTGATGTGGAGAAATAATTGCAAGTGTCGTTACAATGAGTCCTGTCAAAGACAGAACAGAGAGGCAGGCCAAAAACTGTATGTACGTGAACGCTAAATCTGAAACCCTCTTTCTATCTTAGGAAAGCAAATTATACATAGGTCACTCTGAAAGTAATGCCTCCTATTTATTTCCATGAAAACTACAACGGATACGAAGAGGACAAGAACACTCTTTGACAGAGCAAATTCTCAGCTACAACTGTTTTTCAACACAATCAGCAGCAGTAGCTGTGCATTTTCACTAGGCCGCCCCTTTGCTCCCTATGCACTTCCACGTGACAGCCACTGTGCCAGACTGCCCCTCTGCTGCCACCTGTCACACGGCAACAAAATGGGATGGAATATGGGTGGGAAGGTTCAGCCTCTACCACCACACAACCAACATCCACCTCTGATGCTGTGGGCCAACATAATGAAATGAGAGGCATTTCTTTCGGAGCAGCCCTCATTTAGTGACTGTTATCTGATACAGTCACTAAACAGTGTAATAGTTCCTCTGTGCCAGAAATATTTTCAATTTACTTGCACTCAAAATAAGATAAAAAGTGCTGTAAGATGGATTCTGTTTAACACGTGTCCCTCTACCTAAGCAAACCAACACTTATCACTCAAAAGAAGCGATTCCAAGGAGACAGAGCAGAAAACTAATTCATCACAACCCCTAACTAACCTACCCTAGAGGGAACTTCAGATTCTTCTGTCTGCATACATACTAGAAATTTTCAGAAGGTAAGCCAACAAACAGACTCAGTCCAGCTCTCTGTGAGATACTCGTGAACGATTATCAGCAAAGGGTCTTCCTTATCCTTTTCTTAGCATGCAGCAGGCTTTGACTTCTTTTTCCCCAGAACTAAACTGCTATGCTAAATCGCCTGATATGTAACATGCAACTTTGCTATAAGAAAACAAACAAATGAAATCCCATGACAAAGAAAAAAAAGCAGCACCACGCATACCCCTTTGTGACATTCAGCAGCACTGTTTTAGCAGCATTTTGTTGTTACCACAATTCTCCCTTCTCTTGCTACCTGTTTAATTTGTTCTGGGTACTCGCTACTTAAAAAATAGTGTTCTCTCTCAAATAATTAATTTTTATCACATCCAAACAACCCAAGAATGGATTTGCCAGACACTAAAGAAGTCAATAATTTGTGGTGGAAGCAGGATTAGTTTTTAAGTCCGCGAGTGATAGTATCAATTCTGAATCGTTTACATATTAGTTTACAAATACTGCTTATAGCTTAATAGCATCATAGATGTAACTTCACAAAGATATTGGCTCTAGACAGTAATTATATCCTCAGCCTAATGTTGCAGTTAATGGACGTACACATTTCAATGATAATTGCAGTGCCTGAACATGATAATGTGCCTTTATTAGCAGCTACAAAATAAAGCCCTGTTACAGCCAAGTGCAGAACTGAACTATGCTAATTATTTATTTTTAAGATTGCCTGATTTGTGTTGCAAAATTATAAAATAAAAAAGCACAGCACTTTGAAACCAATGCTTTAACTGCAAAGGACACTGAACAGTTCCACAAAGGTTCACTCAGGTTGTAGCTGTGAGCAATGGGCCAAAGCCTAACGAGCTGGTAAGGTACAGGCACAGGTAACTCAACAGCAAATACACTGGAGTTTAAAAATATATATATATTTAAGGATTTAAGGTTTTTAAATAGCATCAGAAGAGAAGGAAGACGACCAGGAATATTAAAAAAAGAAAAAAAAACCTTGGAAAAATATAAAACCAAACAAAGCAAGCAAACATAGAATGGGAAATGCTGCACAGTCCCAGAAGAAAAGCGTTCTGATTCCTGCACGAAACAACCAAGTAAAAAAATGGCAGAACTGAAGATGTGTAAAATACAGAATAGTTCCCAACTCAGAGTTTACGACTGCACAGTTCTTAGTGTTTGTCTTTATGTCCTGACTGATACCTTACTGTACAGAATTTCCACATTATGGAGAAATTCTGTGGAGTAATTCCTAGAAGCAGCTGAAGAGTAGGCGCACTGTATTATGATTTACTGTAAATAAGAACTGTTGTCCAGTCGCAGGAATTAGGATCTCTCAGTTTACAGGTCAGTTCTATTCTCTTATTTTAAACAAAAGCACAAACAGCTGAGCAATAATTATTTCAAGAAACTTTCAAAGTACTATTTCTTCAAAGGAAATCCAATTATTTTTCACACGAAGCAAGATGTTTGTTAGTGTAAGCCACAATCCAAAGTAACTGTTCATTTTTATAAGCAACGACCCCATTAACATAGCTTGTACCATTTGGGGGCAATTGAATAAATTGAAATAGTAGGCCAGGAGTATTTGTTGGAAGTTCTTTCTAATCAAGAAAGGACAGGAACTAAAAGGAGACCAACCTGAGCAGAACTTCCTCGAGTAAGCTTTTGCTAGTTTCTCACTTTCTATAAAATAAATCAGTCAATAAATGTCAGATCCTCCAAGAGGACAGGACCAAAGTGATACACACTCAGATGAAGAAACTTTTTTTTCTGATGACAAATAAATTAACAAATTACCAATCCTTTTGTCCAAGAAACTGTAAGCCCAGTAACTACAATCCCACAAAGCGATCCTGTACTTCAGTCTGAAGTGCAGATTTGATTAGTTTTGTGGATGTCTCCATGCTGGAAGACAGAAGTATAGTTCAAGAAATATTAGATGTTCTCATCTAATTTTTGCTCTTAAAAGCTTTGGAAGCAAGATTTTTTTTTATTTAAAAGCATCACTAAAATCACCAAGAATTTACTTCTCAAATAAGTAACTGTATTCATCTATTTCAACCTTATCTTTAAACAGCATGCTGACTGCACTGAACTAGTGCATTAAACATTTAAAACCTTTTTGAAATATACAGGGATATTTTGTAACTTCTCAAGTTCTGTATGTAAGCCCAATACTTGCTCAATTTTGCAGTTAAAATTGTTTAGAAGAAAAGGTTTATAAAAAAATCAGTAACAAGATTTCTCAGCTGGAATGTTTGCACCAGTTCTACAGATTAGAAAACTCCTACAATACTCTGACCACCAGGCAGCGTCTTAGTTTGATTGCCATCTACGTTCTTTGCATTATGTTCAATTTAATTCCCAAAGAGTGCTACCTGAATTTGGAGGCATGAGCAGCCCTACGCAGTGTCTGTGCATACTAGAACTATACCTGCTCAGTCCTACCTGGCTCATTCTTTTCTGCACAGACATTCTGGCTACAGGCTGCCTCAAAAGAAGAAGGATTTTGCAAGAACCTCTGAAGTTTTGCATCAGTACCAGATGGATCCAAGCTGCATTACAGACAATCCCCGCTTTCCTGTCGGACCTGCAAGGAGATTGAACCCAACACAGAGAAGGAGACTGCTGCTGCCTCGCAGAACAGCAGGGCAGCTGTGGAACAACAAAACAAGGTTTGGCCCAGTGAAGCGAAAATCATCAGTGACAATATTTTTCTTCTGAAACAGCCATTCTTTATTCTTCCTAAAATATGCCATGGAAATAAGTTGCACCCAATTCTCACTACAATGCTTCCTTAACAAACTCTAAATGTTAAACTTAAATGAGAGGCATTTCAAGCAATCTGAAAAATATTCAGTTCAATTAAAAATAATTGATGCATGGTGAAATAATTCTTCCCAAAGCTGCTGTAAAATCTTCAAAAAATAAAGCTACTTAATAATTTTCATCTCCTACAGGCTAGAGAGAAGCATTATTGCATATTAAAAATTGGAGTGTGGTTTTCCCAGAGGTAAAAGAAAGTTATTAAAACAACCTATTTATTGTTGATATAACTATCCATTTGTGCTACACAAAAAGTAACAATTTCAGTACATTAAAAGAAAAGCTAATTAAGGCATAATTAGTATTTTCTATGTTTTGATAATTAAGGGTTAGTTGGCTATTTCTTCTTAAATTCCTTTTTGATGTACCCCAACCAAGCCTTTAATGAGCAGCTAACGCTATTGAATCCCTGATGGCTGAGGAGTTTAGTGACCACTACTACATTACTTCCATTTATCACTGCCTCTTTACCTATAAATTAAAGTAGCCCTGTAGCTACGTTGATCTACTTTATATCAATTTCTTCATCCATATCAGCTGAATATGTATGGCATTAACCTCATTTACTAGTTTGGAAAAGCTGAATTAAAATGAGATCTAATTTCTAGCGCTCAGAACAATTTCAAAACTGCCTGCTAATTTCCACCACCTGTCAGTGCTGTGATCTTCACCTCGTTGTAATGAAATAAAACAGTATATATATTTTACAGCTCAGAAAAGGATAATCATTCATAAGTGTTAAGACATCATTAATCACAAAGACACCGGGACCCAGGACGTTTTATGAGATGCACCACAACCAACACCTTTGCTTGCAAAGATCCCCACTGAAGTCAGTGGGATTCCTACAGATCTCTGAGTCTCAACCTGTGCAGGGTGAAAGCAGTCAAACCCTCACAGACGTGGGCTTGGTTTTTGTTCTATTTGTTGTGACTTGCATTTTTTTTTTCTATTTTGCTAGGTCATGCTTCTGTGTCTGCAGGCAGTGTAATCAAATATACATATACCAAAGAAATCTCAAACTAACAGAAGTCAACAGAATACAAGTATCCAAGTTATGCATTAGAAGACAAACCCCTGTTCTGTGTTTAGATGATACTTGGTTACATGTGTTTTTTGCTTTCAGCTACTGCAAATAACATAGCAAGGAAATGATATTTTTCCTCCCCTCTAAACACATTGCAGTCTAAATTTTAGACCCTCCAGATATTTTTTTTAATCATAATGCAGATCTACCTCACATGTCAAGCCTGTAATTTAAAAGCTTTAAAAACACAAACAGATGCAATCCTAAATGTGAATATAGTAACATCTTCATATTCACCACATAAGTAAAAAAAAAAAAGTACAGGATACAGCAAGAAGTTCCATTTGCATCCTCCACGCCCCGCTTCATTGTCACGCTTCAAATTGTGTATGTAAAGACTCCTTATCAAACAAGAATGCACACTTCTATGTAATTGTGCACGCTCACCTGCACTAGTGTTACAATGAAATCAGATGCCATAGCTTGCTCAGCTGATGCACCTGATGAAGATGCCAGGTATCTCTCCTCATTTTTACATGGGGCTGTTTCCCAGAAACAAAAGTCTCCAGATTATAACTCCTACTTTCTCCTTTGGGTCTCACCCACTTTGATTTAAAGCTAGAGCAAACCGAAAGCATGGCTTAGCCGAACACCCCACTGCCAGTGGTCTCCACTTCTGCCACCCAGTACATATCAAAAATACCTGCAGAGTACTCTACACACAGTAGGGCTACTGTTTGCTTAGAGAGTGCAACACAAAACCATGAACTGCTTTGTGGTGGAGCAAAGGAGTTTACCTAAAGGCATTCTGATTTTTAAGTTTTAAGCTACTGAAAGCAATACCAGCAAATGAGTTTTCATATGCAAAACCCAACCTTCCAAGCATAACTGTTCTGATGATGGGCCTAAAAATGGCTTTGCCTACAAAAGCTGAAAACAGAACTCCAGCAATAACCTTCGGTCAGGCTCTGCCAAAGAGCACAGCTCAGTCTAAAATACTTGCTATTACTAATGTCATTTTCACCACGCTACCCTCATCTAACACGTGAATACCTTCCAGTTTTGACCTCTGTGTTTCAAGAGCAGCAACAGGAAAGCAAAGGGACAACTCTAGTTAAATAGCGCCACATGCTGTAGAACGTGCACATGGCAAGTGCCAAATGATGGAAGATAAAATTCTTCATGTTAGAACAGAAAGAAAAGCAGTGAGAGTGACATAATGTACAGTTTTGTACACTAATTCTAAAGCCTACATAATGCCAGAACGTTTTAATTGCAATTTCTCTTCTACAGAATCACTCTCACAATCTACTAAATATTTTCAATCACTTTCATATTTTGCCAGCTCAGGGCTGGTAAAAACCAAACCTGATGATGCAAAGGATCTAACAGTAAGAACTTCTACATATATGTATATATATTTAAAACTTTTTTCAAGTTCAGAAATGCTATTAATTGACACAGCTAAGCTGAATTTATGAAATATTAACTGGCCAAACATTTCCAGCAAGTTACAGTTTGATTTTCTCTTGACAATTTCATGTTGCCAGTTAGAGAGAGCCCAGTGTGATGCCAACGCAGCCTGTCCCCAAAAGGGAGCTAGCAGCAGATGCAGTCTGAACCACATTGGGGAAGGTTACAAAGCCCTCCCACTGCCTCCCCACCTTTCAGACTAGGAGGCAGCCTTCCCTGCCACCTTCTCATGTTCAAGGATATTCTAATTCCTGCCACTCGGTTCCATTGATCCCCCATGTATTGCACGTGGCACGTGCTTGTGCTGCTTGCTGACAGTGAGCGCCGACACGAATATTTCCCCCTACCTCATGGTGGCTCAGAAGAAAACAGAGCCCAGAAAAATAGTGGATGAAGGAAAAGTGTTCAATGAGAAATGGCCAGATGAGAACTCTTTTCTCAAGACAAATAAGATGGCACTATGTTTAACTGGTAAGGAAACTGTCCGTTTTCAAAGCTTACAATTTCAGAAGACATTGCCTGCAAAAACCCGCTGCCAAACTTGATGCCTATCAGGGAACGCTTCGTACAGACAAAACAGCGGAATGGAAAAAGTCTGCCTCAACAAAATCTGTCAAAAAATGGACTCTGTTATAAAAGCTAGTTATGCAAATCTGATTGCAAAAAACGTCAAAACTCCTTACTGATGGGGAGTTCATTAAGTAACGTTTGTAAAGCGTGGCAGATACAACGTGTCCTCATTAAAAAAAATCAGATTTTTCTAAAATCAGTTTGTCTCACCAGACCATAGTCAGGAGAATTGAAGCAATAGGAAAATATCACAAGAAATATGGAGAAAAAAGCTGCTAATTTCAAATTTTACGCTTTGGCAATAGATGAAAGTACTGATGCTGCAGATACGGCTCAATTTGCCATTTCCATCAGTGGCACTGACAATGAATAAAAGGTCACTGAAGAAATGGCTTCTTTGGTGCCATTAGAAGACACAGCTACAGTTGTCTATAGTTTTTCCTACAAAGAGGTGCCCCAAACTGGACATGCTATTCCAGCTGCAGCCCTATCAGAATCAAACAGACCTGAATAAGAATCTCCAGTACCTGACTTAATATTCCTTCCACCACATTCCTACAAATGTCTCTTCTTGTACGCAAAAGCAACATGTCCTATTGACTAACCCTGCTTGTAAAGCACTAATCTCCACAGCATTCTCTGAAATGCTGCTGTCTGGTCAGACATTTCCCCTTCCTAGCTGTAAGCCTGTATTTTCACACCTAAGCATGGTGTTTCACCAGTGTTTTCAAGTTCCAGGTTATTTCTCCAGCTTATGGAGATTTTTCTGAATTCCTACCCTATCCTTTGTGATTCCATCTCCTCCCAGTCTAGTGTAACTTGCAAACTTAAATAATCATACAGTTGATCATGTGTTAAGAATACTGCAAAGGAAAAGAGTCATACAGCATAATGTTTTCTCTAATAGGCAACATTTGGTGCCAGGAGTCAGATTCCAGCACAGTATTACACCACTCACAGCAACTGCTCGCAGTGGCACACTAATAACAGAGCTACCACTATTCTGTAGATAACTAATAGAAGATGAAACTACAAATTCAGTAACATGCCATAATAAGATCACTCTATTATCTCAGCATTAAACCAAAATATATATTGGTAGACAGACAGACGGCTATACGGTACCAAAGAACCCAGTCTAGTATTTAACAGAAATAGAAACATATATTTATTCATTCACCGCTCTATTTAGTTCAAAAGATAGCATCTTGATGTCTTATCTTTGTATTGGAAATACTAAGGTACTTAAAGGACATCACAGTATCACAGAAGAGATTTTCAGGAGTTTCCTACTCTCCCATAGACAGCAAGCCCCGTGGGATTGTTTACTAAGAATGCATTTATTTACTGAGCCCAAAGTTCTTCTGCAATGAGTTTGTTTTTATAGTATGCACAGATGCAAAAACGAGTCAATTCATGAATAAAATTAATATATTTCTACAACTTGCTCCACAATTTCATTCAACTATTCTGCCTTCTATAACCATGTTCTGTATGCAAGCGTATGATTAACTAGAGAAATATTCCTAAAGATTACTTCAGCATGGCTGAGGCGTGCAAAATTTTCATTACACATTCTGTAAATAAATCCATTCAAGCAGTCTTGAATATTTATATAAATGTGTATTAAGTTAGTCACTTGATGTATGCCTGCTATTTCTGCTACCAAGTGCAAGCCTTTTTATTGTGTATTTGTAAATACCTGCCAGCAACACACTGTACCGTGGGATTTACAACTGTGAGGGTAGAATGCCATCTGCTGCTATACTTGCTGTTACAGCAGGATAGAACAGAAGAATCACCATACAAGTGCTGTCTTCTGATTTTCTCTTAACTGCAAAATGTACACAATCATTTTATTTTATTAAAAATTGAAAACACAAAAAACCACAACTGGGAGCTCAGAAGCATTTACAGAGTTTTCACTGTAAGATCAGGTAAAGCAATGGGATATGGACCACAGAATTCTATCGGTGCAAATGAGAGACTGTTATATCAAGCCTATCAGAGCAAAACAAAAACAAGAAAAAAAAAGAAAATGTAATTAGCGTAATCTGACTGCAAACTAAATTATGCCGGTGCATATTGTAAGGAAACCATTCAAAAAGCACATCTTGAAAATGCATTTGTAATGAACTACAGAGTTGCTACACTGGGTCTAGAATTTAGCAACAACCCTTGAAGGGTTATGCACCCTGTCAAACCTTTCACTTTCCTAGGCTGGGCGCAGACAAAGCATAGGTTGGAACCAAAAGCATAATGTGGAATCTGATATAGTAACAGTTTGATTCATCCCCACGTACTGAGAAAAAAAAATATCAACACCACCACAACCAAAAAAAAAATCTTTTCCTGAATTCAACCTACAGTTTTACGCCGAGTCCTTTGGGTAAAAGCTAATTCTTTCTGATCTAATTGCTCTTCAATAAATCAAATGGAAACATTAGGCAGCATTTTACTCGATAACAAACCATTTAACCTTCCACACTCAATGCAATCACAGAGCTAGTCTTATGGTTATTCAAAACACATTGCTGAGCCAGATAAATCCAGAGGTACTGAACTCAAGCGTGGCTGGCAAACGTCCAACTTTTGCATTTTTTCTCCTGAGAAGGGAGCTCCAGGTGTGCACTGCTTTACCCACATCAAATGCCTCCAGCCTTCCCTAACGAAGGACACGATGCTTAGGTAGTCAACCTCGCAACAATCTGTTAGAGCACGCTCTGTACTGACTGCACTTCACACAGTTAGAGCCCAATGAGTCAGGCCACAAAAACGTACAATCAAAACCCTCAGCAATGACGAAAACTGGACAGAAAGACAAAATAATCCGGGAATTAGAGATCAGAGTAACACCAAATACAGCCACCTTGCCTTGGAATTGCCATCGGTAGGAGTTCTGCTAGTGAAAACACTAGGAAAAGTACTAGTAAAAATGTACTACGTAATTAAAAATAACAAACCAGCTTTGACAATTGAAAGGAACACATGATTTTCATGAGAAAGCGATTCAGTGTAGTGTAAAACTGTACTTTTAATTTTAAGTTAGGAACCATTCAATAAAGTTGAAGTACAGTTCAAACCCAAAGGGATAAAAGAATTCCTTAGATTGGTACCAATCACCAAAAAGCAAGGACACAGAACTACAGAAGTAAAATCAGATCTCAGACACTGTCACAATTCCTGCTAAAGATTTGCTTGGGGCTCCCAACAGAACTCTCAGTCTTTCTCAAGATCAATTGATCTCATCTTACTGACATTCTCTTTATAACATCTGTATTATGACTGTCCCCTACAGTTAAGGTGAATTAACTGCTGCTTCTTCAAAAATGCATCTTACTTTTCCCTCTTTCGTATTTAAAATGCAGAAAAGCTAAGTAATGAGAGAAATACAGTGGAAACCACGTAAATGAGTAACTGTCAAAAGAAAAGAACTATTAAAAGAATAAATCTTGTGTACTCAGCTGTGAAATATAACACAATATAGCAGAACCCAGTTAAATGTTTGAAATAAAAAATTGAAGTGCAAAGTAACCTAGAATTGTTTAATGAACATAGCTGTTAAAATATTAACTCCTTGCATGCTTAAACTTAAGAGCATGACGACACCACATCTGAAAGTCACACAGCTTTCCAATCAACCACAAGCTAAGCTCCATAGCTTGTGTGTGTAAGGTATATTGTCAGGTCAATTTCTCCACAGGCCTCTTCTATTTTAAATGTCAGTGTTTAGAGCAGACGTTTACCTTGGAGGTGTGCTGAAGCTGGTCCCCCACATACATTTTGCGGAACTGATCCAAGAACCACAGAATTGCCAGTTCTATTTTTTCATTACTGGACTGTGGTAGCTGGGCATCCATCAGAGACATCAGCTGAAACACTCTTCAATAACAAAAAAAGAAGAGAAATTTTCAGGATGGACTTTCAAGTCAAATGATATTACCACAGCTAATTTCTTCAGGAACCCACCAGCCATTTTTTGTTCGCCTAAGTATCTTCCAGGATTTTGTTCTGCTTAGATGCTAATTATGCTAATTGACCACTATTAAACATAAACATCAACGTAATGCTTTTCTAATTACTTTGTCACTTGAAATTTTTCTCAGATGCATGTGTTACGCTGTGGCAAATCTGTAAAATATTTTCTGTTCTTAGATCATTAATTCCACAATTTAACAAAAGAAAAATTTGAGCACCACAGGTTGCAAATTGGAAGTGCAAGGTAAAAGATGTTCAGGTTCCCTGGAAATCGAAGCTGTTGTACTCAGAAATAAATTTTTATATGTAGTATATGATGGGTAGTCTCTTAAAACATCTGAACAGTATTTTCTGATCTAAATTCTTACACTGTACACATCTCTTTACCACGACTGATTTCAAAGAATTAACTACAGCTTTAATCAGCTAAGAGTATTTAAGGTTGTTTTTTTTTTCTTCATATTACTTTATTTCATTTTCCATGTTATTCTATGATCTGTTCCTTGAAATCTTGGTTCCGTAACAATTCCAAAAATTATTCTGACCCTTCCCCAATACTGAAATACAGAGTAACTAAATCAGAAGTCAGGAGGCTACTTCATTTGTAAGCCTATCTATGAAAACCTCTCATTATTAATAAAAACATAGTAGAAGACTGCTAACACCAGACAATCCTAGGGTAGATTAGGAAGGCAAGAAACAAAGGAGAAAATGTAAAGCTTTTTATCCAATTATAGACTGTATGCCCTTTTTTATGTCTTAGCTAGATGGTGTAAATACCAGGATCAACAATGCATGCCCTTCTTCACATGCTCCTGGGTGTAAACCAGGATCAAGGAAGTGTTCATCACATCCTGTTTGCCACAGAGTATATATGTAATTTACAATACTCCCTAGCATAATCCTTAACCTGAAAGTTGGCATAATAGACTATAGCACACTTATTTTAAATCCAAAGCCTTTTTATTCCTAGTTCTAATCTAAAAGTTGCCCTAAGTTTTCAATGGTTGACTAGCAGCTCCTCTACACTCCTTCACTTGCAAGACTCTTGATTAATATGAAGGAAATAGCACAGAAAATAGTAACCACAGCTCATAATGAAGAAAATTAATACTTGTTTAGGAGTATAACAACAAAAATATCTAGTAGCCATATGATCATATCTAAAGACTGGTTATATTAAGAGACATGTTTGCCTTTAGGCTTCTTCCATTTCTCTTTAGCAGAACTTTGAAATGATAGCCTCACTGACCCCTTCGCTACTCAATGATGACAGAGGAAAGACCATGGTCACTGGAATGGTCTCAGTCCATAGAAAGGCAAACAGTCCTTGAATGCCCACCATCCAAACAATGGACAAAGACCGAGACAGTCAAGTTCAAAATGTTTTCCGATACTAAAACATTACAAAAATAAAAATAAAATCAAGCAATACTTACCGACAGGATAATTCTCCATCCATAGCATCATGTTCATCAGTGCTAGTATACGTTAATCTTCCTCCCACAAAAGTACCGACAAAATAGACAAGCCATGCCAGACGTCCTACCGTGAAAAAGAAGAAAAGAACAGTTACTGGTGATAAACCATGATGGTAGTACAACGCACTTCCACTAAGGAATCAGCGCTCTCTTAAGGTATCAGATTGTAGAATGCTGTCAAGAGAGTGGTTAAGTTTCTGCTCTTCACAGATTTAAAACCTACCCAGAGAACTCAACCAACATGAAATTCTGAAGAGAACTGACAGATAAACTAGAATAGCTTACTGAACTGGATGCATTTATAAACAAAACACCAAAGAACAAACTCGAAATACAAATCAAACAAATTCACTCCGATAAAGATTACACATATAATTAATCTAGTATTTTCACTTGCCAGCCACAAGTTATTTCACAGCATAGAACTGTGGTGCAGTTGTATCTACTCAACCGCACAGGGAAATAGTTGAGACTCTCTAGTCTGCTTACTTTCTTTGCTCTATTTAAAATAATTACTTGTAATGTTCAACTAATGCCTAAACTCTTATTTTGAAAGTGAAAAATCATTTGTACAAAAGACAATTTTTATTTCAAAAGTCAAGCATATTCTTAATGAAAAGAATTTCTAAACCACTGCATACTTGTAGTGAAAGGAAGTCTCCTTAATACTACTCCATCATTCTTCCTGATCTTGCAGATTGTTTAGTTGTCAGTTTCCAATAAAGCACCTGTAGAATCCACTGGTATAGTCCTTACCAGGTAAAGGACAACGTAAGGATCATAATGTTTGTAAAGCTTAGTTCCTAAATACACAAACTCTAGGAGTTATTGAGTATATGTCACAAAGACTTCAAATACTGAAATCCAGTTTTCTAAGTATGGTACTCAAGTTTACAAACATCAAACTGAGAATTATTTTGGCCTCTCTTCTGCTGGACATTCACTACCACACTGCAAAGTCTGGCTTATTTTAACCTCTCTGGCACGTTAGGGTGTAATACTTTTACAATCTTTGACCTACTCATACCTACTCAAGCAATGCAGATTCCTGCTTCAGCTTTTTAAGCTGTAAATCCAGTATCTAATGGTATCCTCCCTCAGCAAAGTAGTGACAAATCTAAGATCTCAATGGCAAAATAATATACAAATCTGTAAAAATTTCAAGACTCCTTCCTCAACTGAAATGCACAGAGACAACAGAGTATAAAACTACTTTTAGACTCCATCTTAATTTGGCAAAAGGTACTTTGCAATAAATTCCAACCAAATTAAAAACAACAACACAGCGAAGACAAATAAATCGGAACAGTTTCCATGCAAGTTAAATCAACTTATGAACAAGGGTTCTCAATAAGAGTGAAATTTACATAAGCTAGATTTCTTACCACCATTACTAGGATTTTACCAAGCGATGACAGCATAACTTACAAGAGTGAAGACAAAACACTGATGAATAAAGTGTCTTCAGAACACATTCTGAAGTTTAACATAAACAAAAAACTACAGATAAACAAAGAAGGTTACATCACAACTTCAAAACAACATTCTACTTTGAATATTTCTATGTACATATGGGGATTGCTCTCAGTACAGTAGCTATGAAAATCTCTGAGGTTTTCTATCAAGTTTATTCTCTGATAAACTACTCTCCATTCACACAACATGAAATGTTACTTCATTTCCTCATGTTTAGCATAGTTGTATTTTGGAAAACCCAGAAATGAGAAACAAATGAATGCTCTACTTCCTAAGCTCCTTCAAGGAGGAACCATTAATAGTATTGAGACGTTCCAACATCCTTATGACCTGAATACGGTTTATCGCATGACAATTCAACATAAATAGTGAAAAAAACCCAACAACCTCCATTACATAACAAAGGTGGTGTGATCATATCTACCCTAAAAGATAAAGCAGAATATGGAATAACACGTAGATGATTTCAAGACAAGATTGGGTTTATCTTAAATCTCAGTCCTATTTTTAAAAATTACCACGGAAATATGTACACAACAAGATCTGGGACAGAAAACACTTTGTGACAAGGAACAAGCGTCAACTTTTGAGATGAGATACACGATGAAAACTTCCAAACATCTTCTTATGTTTTTGCTGTTCCATTTCCAAATAATTATTATCTGTAACGGCAGTTGACACCGCTGTCCTATAACCAACAGATTGGCCTATTCATATCAAGACCTTTGCTTCTTCATAAATACAACATTTCCAAGCAAAACTTTATCAAATGCGCCACAGACTGCAGTACAAACAGCTGTTAATTTAAGGCATGGAGAGATTAACACCATCACGAACTAAAGACTGAGGAGCTGAAGTGTCTAAGAGAACAATCAGTGCTCAAATCAGCATTAACAGCTACTAAAGAGTGGCCATTTGAAGATGGTATCATAAAGCAACTATGAAGTGATGCTGGCAGAACAATCACTTTGGCCAATAATCTTTTTAAAAATAAAAACCCGTATTCTCTTGCAAATTGCAGCAGCTCGCATTTAGTTATGTGATGATACTCAATGATTTTCTGACAACAGCCCTCTTCTCTTACCACAACAATTAAAAGGTTTAACTTCTTCCCCTCTTTTAGACCCTCAGTATTTACAATTTTCAGTGCATTTGCTTTCGCAGCTACTTAGGCAGACAACATCTTTTCTTTTAGAAAATAATTATTGCAGTAATAATCTGTAATTATGGTTTATAACAGCAATAATCCCAAAGAAATGAGTCATTACCATAGATCATGAGTAATCATTAACTACTGCTAATGACCCATTTCTTGGGGATTATTGTTTTAGTAAAGCATGACCACATCACTATTGATACCGAGAGCAAGACAGTATAATAAAATGGGATCTTAATATTGTATTAACTTATTTTGCAACATTAAAAGCCATTAAACATCTAAATTTAACTACGTATATCTAGGGGATGTAGCAGCTATTGTTCTCCATGAGCACAAACATTTTGTTTGCAAAAAAGAAAAAAAAAACAAAATTTAAACTGCACCAAATATTTTCTAATGCATAAAGGCATAGTCCCCAGAGCACTGACACTGAAAGATTCCAACTGATTCCATCCCTTTGGTCCCCCTTATTGGGTAACGGAGTGTAAATTCAGACAGCAGCTAGTCAATGAAACCAGGTCATTCAGTGGAAGTTCTCCCACACAGAAGTTGCTAGGTGCATGGGAGAAAGTGGAATAAATAAAATCAGGTAAGTAAAAGGTTTTATATACATCAATGAAAAAATAGCTACTACATAGAAGGAAATCAACGTATTTAAATTGTCAGCGGAAGAACAGCAAAATATATCACAAGTATTGGAAAGCATGCAGAGAAACAGCTGTATAACACCATAACCTGTCCCATCTTCTCAAAACAACACCATTTATCCATGTAAAGATGTAACAGATACAAGATAATTATATTAAAAAAGAGCCAGTAGTTATAATCTAAGTGAGATACAAGGGCCTGAAATAGGTATCCAAAAATATGCTACAAGTACTACTTATTCTTACAACTTACACTGTAACAATTAACTAGCGTTTCTTGAAAGTCTGCTAATTTACCTTAACAGAGTTGATTAAAGTAACCTAAGGTTTTAAAAATAAATTTAGTTTTTACAGATGGATAAATGCAAGAAGAAAAAAGTTAAGACCTTCAATTCCAGAAAATACTCAAATTGCAGCTTCCCATAAGTGCACCTGGGGCACTGAAGTGTTGATTTTCAGAAATTTAAGAAGTTTTTAGAACTCTCATGCCTATATTCTAAAGATGTAACAAGATATTAAAGATATCAACTGTCAGTGTACCTATTTAACATAAAGACAACCAGTGAAAATGTGGTGCAAGTTTACTCGGAACATGAGTTTCTAGTTCCAGAAAAGATGTAGGGGCATCCGCCCCAAGATCATCACTTTTTCATATGCAAGGATATTTTTATTGGCACATAAAACAGACTAAAAATTAAATTAAATACTAACCTTCCTGGACTGTGATTTCTAATGGATTCCTACTAGAAGAGTGCAATAGTTTTTGGTAGTTTTGTGCATTTTGGTCAAACAACTGTACAAGAAGTGTACAGGTCTTTTCATATTCACACCTGCTAACTGTGCATAGTTGCTCCAGTTGTTGGAAAACTGTAGCTGTATCATCCAGTGGATCTTCCAGGCCATCTCTGGAATAGAAATAAAACGTAACCACTTAGCCACATTGCTTGAAAGCTGCTTCTTTGCTTTCCCATCCAGATCTTGCACAACTGTCACTGAAATGCTGAGCTATATATAAGAGCCTTAGCATCTGGTGTACACAACAGACAGATGTAAGCTCTCATTTTAAATACACACATATCCCTCCCCACCCACCAGAACAATATTTCAGTTAACATATAGCTTAAAATGCAAAGACCTACAAGGCAGATAGCAGAGGAGATTGGCAGTATGAACACAAAGGTAAATCCTGAAGATCTGAGGTCCTTTGTGCCTATGCCTGAAAACTAACAAGCAGCGTATTTCTCACAGGATGATTGTGGGAAAGAATGGAATACATAGTAGAAATGGATTTCGCATATTCATCAAATTAAGTACGAGACCATGAGATCAAAGCCAAGAAGCAAGTTTCAGTAAAATCCCATGCAGTAGCTTTATAAATCTTTATTATGGGTTCTGCTACAAGAAACACCTGTAACAAAAAGAGCAATAGCTCTTCCTGTGAAGAGTATAACTGTATTCATTACACAAATCACAGTAGGAAAGGTTTATTCATCAGTAAGTTAAACTCCTGCAGCACAGGCAATGAACAATCTGTGGAGTCTTCAGAATGTTCCCCTGGGTACAGATAAAGCATCATATCTTTATGTAAAGGAATGTAAGCATGACTGCAAGGTGAACACAGAGCTCAGGAGCAAATCAGTCAAGCAGGCTGTGAAAATAAAGGTCTATACTGAATCCTCAAATCCAAAAGAGTGAGCAAAGAAAGCTGAAATCCCAGACATTGGGCACTACTTTAGGTATAAAGGCTAGCAAGTCAGTGAGCTCGCTGACCTTGGAACGCTTCAGTAAGAAACTACTTCTTTCCAGATAAAATACATCTCCTTGGTATTAAAAGGCTTAGTCGTAGTAAGGATGGAGGTATCTTTTCCTTGACTTAGAGCCCACATGGCTAATTCAGACTGGTGGATGTATCAATGTGCCCCAGTGCTAACACCTAAACTTTGAAAGATATAGAACAGCTGATGATCTTTCTCTAACTCTAAGACGAGCTGGGATGGCTCCTGAATGGACGGTGATACTATCAACTACACTGGCTTGTAAGGAAAATGACCACTCCAGAAAGTAAGACTTACTTGCAAAGATACCAATTAATGTTCTTGGAGCAAACAGAAGTCTTGTGAGATCAGCTCCCAGATATCCCATGTTTCTCAAGAATTGTCTAGACATTTACTATCAAAGTCTACATTTGATATAGCTCTCTACAGAAATTTATAACAGAGGATCTTCATCACAAAAGAAATTACAACGATACCAGAAAGATACATCACTTAGAGCTGCAGAAGGTTTCGTGCTCACAGCAATGTCAGGACTGTCTTAAGAATGATACAGACTGGTTGAAGAGACAATCAGTACTCTCCTTGTTTTTTTCCTGTTTGCTTTCTTCGCAGCTTGGAAAGCTTACTCTTCCAAAGAATGAAGTAACAAGGACACCCAGAAGGATCTCTTGCAAGTTCCAAACTGAAAGAAATGCAACTTTCAATGCTGATGATGACAACAACAACACATTTTGATGGAGGTGCTCATGTGAGATGGTACAATCCAGAAGCTCAGCCCTGCTGAGTGCTTCACATCTGGAAGCGGATACTGCACTTAACACTCAGCAGAGGAGAAAATTGATAAAAGGGTCACCCTGATATTAAATTACAAATTAAATTACAAAAACAGAACAGAAAATATTACTTAAACTGCCAAAGAAGTTTAACCTGCTTGAGACATGGCACAAGAAAACCAACTGCATCTATACTAAGCTGCTGCTTCTTCCCATTCCTAGCTTTGGAAGGCTGGAAGCACACAACTTTGAGTCATTAGGAACCTTCAACATACCTAAGGCAAGTAACACCAACAGTAACTTAGTGACTAAGAAGTGAGATGAAAAGAGATGTACACATGAGATTTTGGCTACGTTGAGACAAAAGGGTAACAATGGTGAAGGTGAATGTACTTTCTCACACAAACAAACTAAATATATCTTAGCAACAGAAAACTGAGAAAGAAAAGCACATGTGGCTTATACTACAGTCTTGTAGCCTGACACATTATCTCATAAACAGGTATTCATAAAAGCCCTCAGAAAAAACTAAATCTTTTCAGTAATCCGAACATATTTTTTTCTTTATTTGCTGTATTACAGTGTGAACTATAAGGCACACATAAACTATTAAAAAAAATATCTGAGCTAAGAACTTGGTAACCAGCCCATTTCAATCCCGGCACTCCAGCTTGTACCGTGCAGTCTCAGGCTTTCTAACGCATGGAGTTTTCTACTTGCCCCTACTCTAAAACCCATGGCCCTACAAAGTGACTAATCAAGCAATGTATATAAATAGGTCACAGCTGAAAGAGAAGACCTAACTTACAAGGGCTGCTCCAGAAGTAATGCCTCCTGTTTTATTATGTCAGCTCACCATGTCAGAGGTGGATGGTGGTGGGTTGGCAGAAGAGGATGAACCTACCCACCAATATTCTGCTATATTTTGTCGCCTGTGACAGATGGCAGCAGAAGGGCAGTCTGACACAATGGAATCTGACATGGAAGTTCATATGAAGCAAAGGTGCGGGACTGAGTTCCTCAATGTGGAAAAAATGACACCTGCTGACATTCAGCAATGCTTGTTGAACATTTACAGAGACCAAACAGTGGATGTAACACAGTGAAGTGGTGGATGGTGTGTTTCAGCAGCGGCAACAATGATGTCAAAGACAAGCCATGCTCTGGATGGCCATACACAGCTGTCACACCACAAAACGAAGAGCATGTAAGCCAGCTCATTCTCGTAAATTGGCTGATTATGACCAAGTTGCTGTGTACAGAGCTGAATACCAGCTTCAGTGCATTGGAAACAATGTTGGCAACACTGCAATATTGCACAGTTTGCACCAGGATGGTCCCACAAATGCCTACACAGGAACAGACAGAACACTGTTTGCAAGTTATTCAAGAGCTATTGAAACAATACAAGGCTGAAGGTGACAGTTTCCTGGATTAAATAATTACTGATGACAAGACATGGTGTCACTATGAGTTGGAGCCAGTACTGCGGTCCACAGAGCGACAAGCTGTGAGTTCCCCATCGAAGAAAAAGTTCTACATGCAGCCCTCAGCAGGTAAAGAGATGTGCACTGTCTTTTGGGATAGCAAACTGGTGATTCCTTCTGGACTACCTGGAAAAAACTGAGCACAGCATGGATTCTGACTGCTACATTGTGACAGAGACTAAGATGAAGGCTCAAACTTCCAGACTCATGGAAAAGATGACAACCTTTCTCTTGCAACATGATAATGCCAGGCCCCATACCAGTCTGAAGACCATGGAGCCCATTGCCAATCTTGGCTGGAAAGTCCTACCACGCCCACTGTACAGTCCAGATTTGGTGCCTTCTGACTAGCATCTGTTTGGGCTGATGAAAGATAGACTGTGTAGGCAACATTTTCCCAGCAACAACACCATCACAGCAGCTATGAAACAGTGTGGCATCTCCACCTGTGCAGGTTTTTATGAGCACAGCATGCAAGCTTGTTCACTGCTGGCAAAAATGCATAGCTAATGGTGGGTACCAGGTTCCAAAATGGCATCGTGTAGTTGAGAATTTGCTCTATCAAACAGTGTTACTGCGCTCTTTGTATCTGTTGTAGTTTCCACGGAAATAAATAGGAGGAATTACTTTCGGAGCAATGTGTGGATACTCCAAAAAAAAAAAAAAAAAGGAAAAAGAGGCTTTTTTAAGAACACAAGGGACTACAAGAGGAAAAAGAGCTAGAACCAACATTTGATTTTGACCAGGATTTAATTAGCAGAGTAAATGGTATCAATCAAGTTAAGATATTGACATGGTAATCAGAACCAGAGTTTTAAACATAACCAAAATGCAATACACCGATACAACTGAAAATTAAACATCCTATATTACAGTTCAAAAAGTTGCAATTACAAGTTTACCTTACTATTACAGGAACACATTCCAGTCTGGAAGTAATATAAGCTTTTGTTATCTCCGGTGCATATGTATCTAAGAGGTGGGGCTCTGCCGTTTTCACAAAAGGTACAGATGCTACCATTCTTTGCCACAAAGTTAGCAAATAGTGAACACTATTTGGAGCAAACTCCCAGTGCTATAAGAAAACAAAACATACTTCCGTTAAAGCACCCCAGCATGAAATTTTAGTTGTGAAATACAATGCTTTTATCTTGAGCAGTTTTATTCACTCACTTCACTACTGAAGGACCCAGTCAGAACTGAGATGTTATGGAACACACTATAGACCACATTCACAGATACTGCAGTGTGGCACTTGTAGACACTGTGGCCTACAAGAGGAGTATCCAGCTCCTGGACATTATCTTCAACTGCTATTCTGAAGACCAGAGTAAGTTTCCAAAGGAAACAGCAGAATAACAATCACAGTATTACTAAAACAGCGTGCACACCCAGTAAAATCTGTAAGAGTTTTAAACAGTGTGAGAACCCTGATGCTGTCTTTCATGATCAGGTCTTTCTTCCATGTCTTTCTCAGGTAAGCATGGACCCCTCACAAATTTAGACATTATTTCATCCAGCTTCTGAATCCAACTTAGAAGCTCAGCATATAGGCAACTGCACATATACATGCACGCATTTATTAAGGCATGTCTACAAGGATTTAGAGACACAAAGATGCAAAAGCAGAGCTTCAGGAATCTAGTCAGTGTAGGCACTGAATTCAAACGTGAGCACAGGTTTAAGCACTTTAGAGCTGGACAGAGGGTCTGGTTTGCTTTTTTTTTTTTTTTTTTTTTTTTAAGGGTAGGGACTAGAGCTGGAGGATTAATGTCTAGGTCCTACTTCAGTCATCCATTTCTCCTTTAAATGTAGTCCCATTACAAAACTCTGTAGGAATAACGGGAACCAGCTGCAGAGATTTTAGAAATTACATCCCTGATAATTTATTTCTACGTGATTTTAGAAGTTACACTGCTAATAACGTATTTCTGTGCCAAGTCAAGCCTCACCACATCCTCATAAAACACCTACATCAACAAAGCGAATCAGGATTGATCTCTTTGTCTTCCAAGAGTTGAACAAAACAAAGAAATTCAGTTTATGTTCTTACCTGTAGGCTAGTAATAGTAAAATTTGCTATGAGCTGGATAACTTCTGGGTAATCTTTCACTACTGCTAGTTCTCCTAGTTGATAGTTTGTCTTCAGCCGAGCCAAAAACCGACAGAATTCATGGTAATTACTGGGATCAGATAAACGCTAAATTCAAAGAAGCAAATTTTTAAAAGTTAAACAGTTTAATCTAGTAGAAATTTTATGAGCGCTGTGGCTGATCAGGTGACAATTTCATTTGCACAGCATTTCTGCTTTATTTTGAATAGTAAATCAAAGCAAACAGATAGCTAGCTGGAAGTGGTTTTGATAGGTTCAGTAAATTAATGACAAATGTGACTGGAAAAACAAATCCACAGCTGTTTCAGCATTTCAAATAAATAGAATCAAAAACAGAAAGACAGATACCTGTGGATTTTCCAGTATTTGTTTCACTCCTTTGATTAGATTACCAAGATACTTGGCACGTTCTGGATTGCTGAATAAAGATCTCCTTGTAGAAGCAAACTGAACTAAGCAGGAAAGTGCCTAAAGAATAAAATAAATGTAAGAAAAAATATATACATATTCAGAATAATATTCTCTTATTCCATAAATCAATTGAATCTACTGTGTCTGTAGTACATTCAATACCTGAAGATTATTTTTTCAGCAATGTCTGTAAGATCATTGTACGCAATTATGGCTCAGTTTTAAAATTCTCTTTTACAATAGGTTACAACTTCATCAAAATAATTAGGTGGATGCTTTCTACATGGCTGAGTCGTGTTGAAATTCGAGGGGTCTGAACACTTTGAAATTTAGAAATGAAAACTAAGGCCAAAGTTCAAAGACATTGTGACTGGGCAGTCAGTAGCTGGGGGACTCATAATATGTTAATGCACAGAATGAAACAGTATCATCTGAACAAAGTATAAATGTAAAAAAAACTATATATATATTTATTGTCATTATTTTAGTGTAAATCACTGTGTCACTTACTAACTGAGACAACGCTGGTGGAAGGGAATGATACAAATCAAAAAACAGGTCCAAGGTCTCTGGCTCCAAGAAGACTGAAGAAAAAGAGAAGTTGGTTTTATCATTTTCTGACAGCGATAATTAAGTATCCTTAACAGAATCATCTCTGTCATTCACAAAAACATTAAGAGTGAGATACTATTCATTGCACAATATTACATGAATCACCATTCTCTCTGTACTGCATCTGTTCTATAGCTCAAAGAATACTCCCCTGAAACTGCACATTATGCAATACACTCTCAGTTGCCTGCAGAATGCTGTTCTGTAATAGATGTAGGTAACTGATTTCTTTGGATTCCTACAGTGGTACACTACAACAGGCACCTGACAGTAAGGATTAGTTTGGGGTATATGTAAGCAAAGGCAAGTCTTCAACTAAAGATCCAGAGACTACCATAGAGTCTGCAAGCATGCATTTTGGTAGCCTCCCACAGAAAACAGGACTTCAAAGACTGAATTACCAAGTTACCATGGAAGCACATCATGCAAACTACAGCACTACTCCCTCCCACGAAGAAGTAAAAACAGTGTGGAAAAAAGTTCACTGATAATTCATCATTAAGTAATCCCACAAATGATATAACATTTGAAAGTTGCTCTGTTTATAAGCACTATTTTTCTATGGGCAAAAAATAAAAGTTAATATCCTTGCACGCTATTTGCATTGAATGAGGAAAAGGGAGATCCTTCAATGTAAAATTTAAAGTATCTAAACTAAAATCTTGGAAAAATCTCTTAGTAAATTACAGTCACTTGAACAAATTCAGCCTTTCATCAGTATTTCTGTGCTTGCCACACATATCCAATATGCCTCATGCTGTGATAAAAGCCTACAGTACATTAAGTTAAAAGGAAAGGAAACTGATGAAGAATAATACGGTTGAAATCAAAAGCAGCATCAAACGCCTCAGTGCCATGTTATACAAGTAGGGCAGCAAAGATGGGGAAAGGCTGGAGGACAAGATGCAGGAAGAGTGGCTGAGCTCCCTTGTTCTTTCAGCCCAGAGCAGGCTGAGGGCAGCCCTCATGGTGGCTGCAGCTCCTCATAGGATGCACAGGGCAGCGCTGAGCTCTGCCCTCTGGTGAAAGCAACAGGACCCCAGGGAACGGCATGGAGCTGCACTGGGGGAGGGTCAGGTGGGGGTTAGGGAAAGGGTCTGCACCAGAGGGCGGTGGGCATGGAACAGGCTGCCCAGGGCAGTGGGCACAGCCCTGAGCTGCTGGAGCTCAAGAAGCATCTGGACACCACTCTCAGCCATAGGATGTGGGTGATCCTGCATGGAACCAGGAGTTGGACTTTATGACCCCTGCGGGTCCCTTTCCAACTCAGCATAGCCTGTGGTTCTAAGTAAGCCACATTTAAACCTCCAATCTTGGTTAAGGGAGACAGTGTAGAAGCTTTTGTTACAAGTAAAGCAGACTTCCAAGCAGGTTAATTTGCCAAGAAGAAAGACAAATTAGCCTACAAAGAGCTCCCTGTTGCTACTGCTAAACTGCCTTCATTACCCAAGGTAATGAGCTAGCTTGGATGTATTTATATTGTAGCGCCACCTGCACTGTGCAAGTTCATGAAGTCAAAGCTTTAGTCTAAGAGCCAGAATGTAATGCTTCTGCTCCCTTCATTAACAACTTCATATTCTAGTGCAAACAAGGCCAACTTAATACATAAAAATAAATCATACGATTTTCTCATCAGGAAGAAGAAATAAAGTAGACATGCTACAAGGGCTGTACCTCTTCAAGGCGTTCCTATCTCAGGGATGCGAACAGTGCTCAGCGTCTAGTTAGAGTAATTTGATTTATACCTATGTTATAGACCACATTCATTATTTCTGTCTGTAAAAGTAATAATATGAAAAGAGTGACAGAAATAGCAGAAGACATTTCCTAACAACTCACCAGCAAAAAAAAAACCTCTACTACACATAGAAAGATTCTCTATCTGCAAGTACTGGGACAAAAGATGTTACACAATCCAGCGGGTGCAGAATGCTTCAGACTACTAACAGTTAGGATCCTTTCTTACTTGTTCTCCAGCTTGCTGGAATCTGCACAGTGCATAGGTCATCTGCAGATTCATCAGCTGAATTTCCAATGAAATCAAAATTAAGACAGTTTAGTACAAGCTTCAGAAGATGCATTGCTAGACTTTGTTGCTGCTGATCCTGAATGGTTAAAGGCTTTGCCAAAAGCTACGGAGAAAAAAAAACATCTTGTCAGGCCACCTGCATAAAACATGTTTTAAAAACAGTTTTGAAAAGGAAACTTCAAACTTCACAGCAAAAGAACACATACTCAGAGATTAAAAAAAAAGAATCCTTCAAATATATGACATGTAGTCACCCTTAAAGACAAGAGGAAAAATTATTATTATCACCTGAGATACATCATTCACGTCAAGCTAAAGCTTTAAGCCTCATAAATAATTTTTAAAAGCCCAGTGAAATAACAATAGAAAGTACTTACAGATAAAAACAGGGCATGTCAGTAATAAAGCCTGTTAAAATACAGTTAATGTTCACTGCAAAAATTAAACTGTAAGGTTTCATGCTTCATGGTTACTCCAGACCAGCGTGGAGTATTTTTCATATACATCACATAGAAAAGAATTATCACCAACTGGCTATTTTTCAGTTCAATGCCTACGATTGTCCAGCCTGCTAAACAACATGAGTTCACTTAATATACTCAGACTACTCTTTTGGTATGTCTAGAAAAGCCTCACACTAATATAACAATAAAAGAAACAGTCTGTAATCTGAACTCAGCTATTTACAATATCTGTATAAATACAGCTGTCTGTGTTGCATTATATTTGCACTGCTACTGCGTCTGTAACGTCAAAATAACAAGTCATTTGCTAAGCAAAACAAGCTCTTGGGATCTGGAAATCTACACTGAACTCATGGTAAGAACACATTTTCATTTAATTTTTTATAATTGCAGTAAGAAATAACTTTTTATCTTTAAGAAAGCTACTGCTTCAGAATTACAAGCACAATATAAAGGCATTGAAAACAAACCTCAGATTCATTAGTCATTCATGTAGTTCTTGAACATTGTAAGGAAAATACACACATTTGGTTTAAAAGCCAGTACAATCAACGCAACAACTTTTTATCTAGTTCATCTGCTTCTTATTTAGATTCCAAGTCTCATCTCTCAAGCTGATCAACGAAACAGATACCAGGAATGGAAATTAACCGTCATTAGATGCCTCATTAACTCTGTAACAACTATTGCATGAAATCAGTATTGACAATAAATTAACTTGGCTTTGGTATCAGCCATTTTGCTACCAGTCCTCTCCTAACTTCTACACTCTCACATGCAATTAATTGCCATTATTATGAGTGTATTTTTCAGTGCACGACAGATACCGATAAATAGTTCTAAAATCAGCTTCCTCTACTAAGGCTGGCATTATAGAGACACCAATTATAATTTTCATACACTTCTGTCCAAATACTGTGTGTGATGTCACTGTGACAAACCTCTTAACATGTGAGAGACTACAGAAACACCTGCAGACCAGCTGAACTTGAAGGAAGCTAGGAAGTTCTCACAAACACATTTACTGTTCCCATGTGTAGTAGGGTTTTTACTATATCCAAGAAGATTGCACATTCTTGCAAAAATAACTAATTCCTCTTTTAAGTGACATGTGATTTCTCCATTAACATGCAGTTCCAGTACCTTTTTTAAACATCCTGTGTAAATTAGCAGAGCACTGTCTCTTTAGAAGTAAGGACTTAAACATTATTTCACTGTTAAACGTATTAAAAAAAATTGCCTGTCATCTCAGTACTGGTAGCTGATCACGTGCGCCTTATAAACCCACTGCAAACAGGAGGGAAAATGCACTAGTCTGCCTACAAACAAACTGTGAAAGAAATTTAAACCAAGACAATTTATCTTGCTTCTTACAGCAGTACCTTAATCAGTTGCCCGAGCCTTGAGTATCTTACCTTTTACTAAAAAGTGCCCATTACCATTATCTACTGGCATACCATGATGGCACCCGTGTTTAAATTCTTAGCATAAAATCCTGTGTCCAAATGTCAACACCTAATTCACTTGATTCTCAGCAAAACTGCATGAACCAGCACTCCCAAAGGAGTTAAAGAACTGCATTTGAGTAACATTTAAAAACGAGCTCCTCTCCAAAAGCACTGAGTTGACCGGGCTTAAGTAGAACGGTTCCTCATGGTGCCATGGTGTAATGGAATTACATTAAGGAAAACACTAACAAGGAACAAAGGGAAAACATTCAATCATCATTCAGAATTTAGATAGTTCACCCTTTGTGCCAAAGTGTAAAGGGAGACAAGGAGGTGAGAAACACAGAACAAGTGAGACATGGAGCAAAGGGAGAGAGAAGAAGGGAGACGGACATTTTTGTCTTTGAACACTTTTTGGTCTTGAGCTTAATTGGGCCTCGCATAATCCCCTGGTTAAGAAAATATTAGCGATTCATGTTGGGACAATTATGATGTTAGGAACTTAAGTTGAATTCTAAAGAGCCTCACCTCTTTTAAAAGAGAGCACGCAAGCATCAGTATGTCCTTTAAAGAGGTGTCACGGAACGAGGTAGCTATTTTACGATGTTTTGCTGAAGGTCTTGCATAATCAACCTAGGAGAAGTTACAACATGATCAACAACGCTCCCTTCTTTTCTAAAACTAGACTGTGTGTACCTGGCAGGTTAATTATTTTACACTTAAAAAGAAAAATTATAGTTCAGCAATAAATACCGATCTTCACAACTTCCTGAAGTGCCTCTTTTTTTTTCTTTTAACCCTTCAGGGTTGTCAAAGCACTTCTCCGGGTCAAGATAGAAAAGGAGAATCAATAGCACAAATATAACCAGAAGAGTCGATTATTCAATTTTCTTTATTAGTTCTACATATAGCACACATCTGCTACAAGTGCAGTGGATTTCTGGCCTCTTGACATGTTTTGGTAGAGGGAGAAAGGGGAGATACTCAGGTTATAGCTAAGTCATATTTCTCCTACCATTTTTATGAAAGGCAGATGCATTTGACGTGCTGCTTCATCAGCAATACATACACCCCTGGCACAAGGAAAGAAACATGCTTACTAGATTCATTTCCTGAGTCAGTTCTGAGAGAATCATTACTCCTATTATACAATGGTCCACAGTGCCCTACAGAAAAAAAAACAACAACAAAAAGATATGATTGCTCAAACTTCACTGGTTATATTTAACATTTTTCATCATTTCTAGAGTCAGTAGTAATTATTAGTTTAAGATATGCCAAGTTGTTTGGAGGGCTTTCACACATATCTCTATCACATTAATAGAACTAGACATTCAACCCCCCTAAGCAGCTCTGGAAAAAACATATCACCTAAGAACTGTATGATAACAGAAACCTGCCTGGAAAGAGTTTAATCAACTGCAATCAAGAAACTCACTGTTACACATTTTCTAAAGGTTTGTTCAGTCTTCCAGAACTGACACAGCAAGCTGCATGAAACTCAAACCATCAAAAAAATTAAGCCATGCATGGATGAAAAAATCTCAGAGCAATCTTAGAAAATGAATACAGTTATGAAATGGTATTTATCCAAAAGCTCATTCACTTCTCTCCACAGTAGTCTACAAAGCATTGCTTTGAATTTAATGATATATTCCATCTCCAGGAACATGTGCAGAAAGCCAGGCAGCAGGTATCAAATACTTGCACCTGCACGTGTGATCTAACCAGTAAGTTCCTTAAAACGTTTTGAATTCACAGTGACCGGAATTTGCATTTAGTTGTCTTAGCTGAGATACTACAAAGCATTCATTATTATTAAACAAATAAATCTGTTTTCAATTCAATTCAATTACAATTAGGCCTTACCATTGTCTCAATGGGAAGACCTACGTCTACTTTCAAAAGTGAAGTCTGCAGCTTCAGTATCCTTGGTATCCAAAATTCATTTTGTCACAACCAAACTCATCATCTTGGCAACTCTGAAGAACAACTGAAGTTCAGCTAATGGACAACCTCACTACGTGCTTTTCACCAGCCTATCTTTTCACCAACATCTATTTTGTATTATCGCTTATGCCAAAAGAAATCAAAAGTAAGAAGTTCAGAGAGCTCTCAGCCAAAATTTCATCTGTTGCTCTGCCTTCAATAAGAATAAGCACCTTATAATTTGAAGGCTCGAGTCTCTTTAACATTTTCTATGAACGTTCCTTGGATCACACAAACCTACACAATGGGAAAACGCAAACTCTCCTTTTCACTGCTGTGGAAAGCTGTGCAATGAACTATGGGGAAACTGAGAAGAGAATTACAGACCTACCTGCTATTATCCTTTTTTAGATATTAAATCACATTCAAATTCTGGATGAACTTCAGTCTGCAAATGCATATGTATTTGAAGCTACCATTGTTTAGGGATTTTTTTTTAATATAAATTTAATTTGCCAGTAGATATACGGCTTAATTTCCTTTGCTACAGGAATTCTTAATTTAACTACAGAAATCTCTTAAGCAGCTAAATTTTGTATTTAAATCTCCATCTTTAATGAACTACACACTGAAGAGTCATACTGCAATCATTTTAATAATAAATGCAAAATCCAATTACAGTACATTCATAAAAATTACTGCAAAATGGTGGAGTACTATACTTGAGTTTGTTTTTAATAAACAAGATATTGCATCTTAACTTTTATTAGACATTCCCAATGTAACTTAGAAACTACATTAATTCGAAGCGTACTATGAACAAACTCAGACTGAAAAACAAATATGACAGACTTAGTGGCAAGAAATTAACTGTAACTTCCTATTTGCTTGCTGAGTTGCCAAGATCACTGACACAAACATACATAACAGATCATTTCAGAAGTAAATCTCCAAACATCTCAAAGTCTCCATATTTTGAGAAATAGGTATCAGAAAATAAGCGTTAGGTTTAACACCTACACAGACATTCAAAAAGATTGATCAGAAATAACTTCTAAAACAAATTCGTTATTCCCCCAAAAACTTATTAAGGATAGTTTCATATCCATTAAACGTATCAAATCAGACTGGTTAATAAGCCATGACATGCCATCACTACTGCTGAACTTATTTCCCAGAACACGCTGTATATCCCGTATCTTTAGCTACTGCTGTATCTGACAGTACTTTCTCTAAATTTGAGGTGTAAATTTGCTTAGTGAACAGTCCAAAGTGGATGACTATGCTCTGATTTTGCAAGAAATTCTTTCAAATGCAGTACATATAAAGTATACACTTACATAAAGTTCACTTCTCTACCAACACAGTGGGAGAAGAGGAAACAACATGGAAGAAAATGCAAAACAAAACCATTCCTGCCTCATTCAACTACTGTAGAGGGAAGATTAGTTACCTTTCCTCCCCAAATTCACCATATTGCTTTCTAAAATGTATAACTTTTGTGATATGTTAAATACATACACTAAAACAGGCAAAGCAACAGCTACGAAAAAAACTCTGATTGCCGACTGCCCATATAACAAAGTGCCTTGCAGATTTGCACTCTGCCATTGTATCTTTATGAAGTTACCAAGGAAAGCTTGTGTAAACCAAGGTAGAATCATAGAATCATAGATCATAGAATCATAGAATCAGCTAGGTTGGAAAAGACCTACAAGATCATCCAGTCCAACCATCCACCTACCACCAATAACCCCACTAAACCATGTCTCCCAACGCTACATCTAAACGTTTCTTGAACACCTCCAGGGACGGTGACTCAACCACCTCCCTGGGCAGCCCGTTCCAGCACCTGACCACTCTTTCAGAAAAGTAGTATTTCCTAATGTCCAGCCTAAATCTCCCCTGGCGCAACTTGAGGCCATTCCCCCTCGTCCTGTCTCTAGTTACAAGAGAGAAGAGGCAGACCCCCAGCTCACTACAACCTCCCTTCAGGTAGTTATAGAGAGCAATGAGGTCTCCCCTGAGCCTCCTCTTCTCCAGACTGAACAATCCCAGCTCCCTCAGCTGCTCCTCATAAGGCCTGTGCTCCAGACCCCTCAACAGCTTCGTCACCCTCCTCTGAACACGCTCCAGGGCCTCAATGTCTTTCTTGCAGTGAGGGGCCCAAAAGTTGACACAGAACTCGAGGTGCGGCCTCACCAGGGCTGAGTACAGAGGGACAATGACTTCCCTACTCCTACTGGCAACACTATTTCTGATCCAAGCCAGGATGCCATTGGCCTTCTTGGCCACCTGGGCACACTGCTGGCTCATGCTCAGCTGAGCATTGACCAACACCCCCAGGTCCGTTTCCTCCACACAACCTTCCAGCCACTCTGCCCCAAGCCTGTAGCACTGCCTGGGGTTGTTTCAGTCAAAGTGCAGGACGCGGCACTTGGTCTTGTTGAACCTTATCCCATTGGCTTCAGCGCAGAGATCCAGCCTGTCCAGATCTCTCTGTAGGGCCTCTCTACCCCCAGGCAGATCAACACTTCCTGCCAGCTTAGTGTCATCTGCAAACTTACTGAGGGTGCTCTCAATGCCCTCATCCAGGTCATCAATAAAGATATTGAAGAGGACAGGGCCTAGCACCAACACCTGGGGAACACCACTCGCAACCAGTCGCCAGCTGGATTTAACTCCATTCACCACCACTCTCTGGGCCCGGCCCTCCAGCCAGCTCCTTACCCAGCGAAGGGTGTACCTGTCCAAGCCACAGGCTGCCAGCTTCTCTAGAAGAATACTGTGGGAGACAGTGTCCAAGGCTTTGCTGAAGTCTAGGTAGACCACATCAACAGCCTTTCCCTCATCCACCAGGTGGGTCACTGGATCATAGAAGATCAGGTTGGTCAAGCAGGACCTGCCCTTCACAAACCCATGCTGCCTGGGCCTGATCCCCTGGTTGTCCAACAAATGCCGTGTGATCTCCCTCAGCACAATCTGCTCCATAACCCTCCCTGGCTCCAAGGTCAGGCTGACAGGTCTGTAGTTCCTCAGATCCTCCTTACAACCCTTCTTGTAGATGGGAGTCACACTGGTAAGTCTCCAGTCTTCTGGGACCTCTCCAGTTGACCAGGAATCCTGACAGTTGATGGAAAGCAGCTCGGCTATCTCCTCCGCCAGCTCCCTCAGTACTCTTGGATGGATCTCGGCCGGCCCCATGGACTTGAAGCTAAAAACTACTAAGGTGCAGGTAAAGTCCCACTGCTCACACAGAAATCCAACAAAAATAATAACAATAAGCACTCCAACAAGTAGTTAAAATATGTATCTTTTTGACTAATACTCCATGACAGCAACAACATTTGAACTAGTTCAAGAACTGAACAGTTTGGAACAGCTGAGGTTAATGGCTGAAACATCTGACAGTCTTACTCTTCAGAGGGTGCAGAAGCAGTGCTTCCTAGCCACGTAACTGGAGCTGACACCATGCCAGAAATGTAACTCCACCATAGTTTTTTAAAAAAAGACGACATTAAATAGAACGGATCAATAACAAGGGCTGATGTTTAAAGTCACGCTATGAAAAAGTGTTTTGGAAATCAGTCAATCAATAAATAACAACATGACAGCACTATGAATACTGTGTGACATCAATAACTACACAAACGTATCAAAGCCACCCCCTTCTTCATTGTAGGGCAATCTTCTGTATTAAGTAGTTCTCTGCACAGTTTTTCCACTCAAAACAACCTAGTGACATGTCAATGACTTAAAATGAAGCAATCTCAACATAAATGTGCATGATTGTTTCCTACCTGCAAAAACTTTTTTACATCAGCAGTAATGTCTCTGAAGACAAGCTGGTCTTTCAGTACCTCAAACCATCCTAATTTCGTGATTTTAGCAATGACTTGAACAAGCGCTTGCATGACAAAAGGAGCCAGTTTGGGTTGAGAAGCTACGTAGTTCAGAAGATAATTTCCTGTAAATAGACAACAGTCTATTAATTCAAGGAATGCTGTCAGGTATAACACTACTTTTTCATTATGGTCTTATATTTGGGGCACTGATTATTGCAATATGAAACAGCAACTGTCATAACCAGCTCAATATATACAAAAGTTTTCTCAGACCAGATACCCTACCCTCAATTCAATCTAGAGTATTCCTTTGAGCAACACACGCACATTTCAGCTACAGACACTTCTAATTACCAAGAAGTTACAAAAGATGATTAAAAAAAATATGCAGTTAAAGTTGATGAAAGTCAATTGGTACCTGAAAGAGCACAGAAAATTTGTATTAGAAGTGGATTCTCTGCCATGCGTTTCAAAGTACTGCTGTTCACAGAACTGATCTAACAGTGCACATCTGCTAAAACGCCGCATGCTTCCCATGCAAAGCCTTGCAGTGTTCAACATCTAACTCATAGTTGCTCACTCTTTTAGGATATGGTAATGACATTAAGGTAGGTCCCTTAAAAGTACAGAAAATTGTAGGATCCTAATGTGTGCCCTGGCGTGCCCTTCACAAACATTAACACAGGTCTTAAGAGCTGAGCATGAAGGATGTTGCCTGTAAGTGACTCGTGGGTACGCTAGCAATACCTGCAAGTTTTATCCTTTACATACATGAACTAAATTGTTTTATTATCTTGTGGGATAAAGACAAAGCAGGCCCTCAAAACTGAACTTTAAAAAAAATAAAAGTGAGAAATAATCTTATTTTAATTCTGAAACTCAGAAATACTGTATGTAAACTACTTGCAGAGAAATGATGAAAGAACTTGTAATAACCTTTCAGTTCTTACACTCACAGTGACCACTTTACAAACAAGTTTGGTAAATGCAGAGACCTAGAGAAAAAGAAGAAACAGACTTCCCACTGAATGGTTACTGTGATAACGAAGTTTTAGATCAAATTAATATACGGAAATGTGAACCACAAACGTTACTTACGGATGTCAATCCTTTGTTCAATAGGCAATGGAGATGCCCTGCATACAAGCCTAGACAGGCATGTTGCTGCTAGAACTCGAGCATAGGATGTCTACAGAAACATATAAAAATATGCAATTTAAAAGTAGGATAATTAAAGGCACAGTCAGTAAGTCACATTCAGTGGTTATCAGGTTTTTGCTTTAAGCAGACCAAAAATTTATAAAATCTATCTTAGTAATATCTTTGCTTCATTATAAACAGCCATAAAACAAATGAAACAATATCAGAAGTGGAATCCTAAAAATATTATTCCTTTTGATGAAAATCTAAAAGTAATTTTATTATTCAGTGGAGTTCTTTTAGTTTTGAAATGTGTACTTTTAAATCACTTGATTTAGAACCATGAGACAATGACCACTGCTTCAGCTCTGCATCAAAGCTAAGTCTTCTTTTTCTTTTTTGAAGTACAACACCTTTAGAATTGGAGAATTTCTAAACCACAGTAGTAAGTTCTCTTCCTCTATTAAAAGACTTGAAACTACAGATGTGGCTAATAGCTCAAGGCACTAGACAATTCCATGAAATTATAATTTCTTCAACATAAATTTTAAATGTTACAAACTACTGAGTAAAGCTACGTAAATTTAAAAAAAATACATTTAGAGTCTGTTCAGCAATGTAGTCTGACTTCAAACATAACCACAATAGACATTTCTTTACTTACATGTAATTCAATACCTAAAGTTGTTAGACTTAAGTTGTTTAAGTTGCTTAAGTTAATTACATTTCACATGAAAAGCGGAAATAAGCATGTGAATACTGTATATAAACTGGGTAGCTGTTGGGGACTATAGAGTTTCTCCCATGCTGGCCTGCAGCATCCAGACCAGGAATCCAGAAGGCGTAGCGGAGCGCTACTTCATGCTGAGTTTGCTTCACAAGGAATTACACCCAGGTGTCAGGCACAGCTTTGCTGTTCTTGTTCTGCTGCCCAGCTCACAAGAGCAATCAATCAATCCAGAGCTCAACCACTGACCCAAACCGGATTCCTCAGAAACAATTTTTACTGTACACATTAATTAAAGGATCAGGCACAATACACCCCCGACAAATGTAAATATTTAAATACTTTCTACAATGAATTCTGTAGACGTAACAGGGTTTTTAACAACTAAATCACATCACGGCTGAATAAACTACTTAAGCATGTGCTAGCCTAATGGGTTTGGTTGGTTCTTACGAAGTATCATCCAATTATTATATAGTATTATATCTCAATACTCAGAGTGTCTTGAAGGATGTCTCTGAATTACCTGGAAAACAGTGAGAGCAATACTGAACTCAGCTTGCACTATCCAATGAGAATCAACTCCTTTATTGCTTTACTCAGATTTAATCTTGAAGTTAAACATCAAAAATAAAACTGAGTAATGAGAAAAGAATGGTTTAAGCTGATAGATAAACAATTTAAAGACTTTTTTTTTTTTTTAAGTCCAATTTTTCTTCATCGTAGCTGACAGCTGGGAACAAGAGTAGGTGCTGTTTAACTCTACCAGGTTATACCACACCGGGTACGCATGGCTCTACAGATTACACGGACCCTGATTACAATCTTTACAAGTTAAGGAAACTGAAAGCTAGATGCTTTTCCCTTTTGTCCATGTCATCTCCAATGCAATGTATCGTCAGTCTTACAAAGATCACCTCCAAAAGCCAAATTTGCTAAAACAGTTTACAAAACAAAATATGTATTAAAAAAAAGAAAGGGGAAAGCACAATGTCTATTGTACTTACATGTTAATGGCCCGTGACTGGAAAACCTACATGATTTCTACCAGCACAGTTACATTTATGGATAACACATCTTTCAGATACTTACTGTTCCTTGTTCTAATAGAAGCTGGCATTGGCTAAGACATTCTGGGCTATTAATAAGCTCCAAGAGTACCTTCTCAGCTTGCATTCGCTGTGCTAGATCAGTTCCTTCATACAGGTGGTTACATAGTACTTCCAGTTCTGCCAGACTCTGTTAGGAAAAAAACCACAACTGAACTTCTATGGAGACTTTTCACCCACAAAAGATTCCTCTGAAAGTTTACAAAACTAGACACATAGCACTAATTTGAACTGTTATCTCTGCTAAGCTTTCTAGTTGACCCACATTTGAATTACAAAAAAATAAAAGGCTTTCTGTGCCAACAAACCAAGAAGAGCACTGAAAATTAAGCTTCAGTATCTTATTCTCTGTGCTACCAAAATATGGTTCCAATTGTTTGTTATTCTGACTCTTATGTTAAACAAACAACAAAAAAAAAAAAGAAAAGAAGAAAAGATGGAGAATAGTAAACAGTTTAAAAAGTTTTAATTCAGGACAATTCAGAAGCTATAGTAGAAACAGAAGAGCTAAAATTCCTCTCCACGCTGAACCTGAAAAGAATGCTTTGGTAAGGATAGAGGGGGGAAAAAAAACAAAAAACTTTCCCCTGACAAGTACACAATTCACATCTACTAGAGACAGTCTCAAAGGTGGAATGAACCCTTTGACCATGTTTTGGAAACTGCTACTCAAACAGAAACATGAGTATCTATCAATTTTCCAAAGCCTATGGAACTCTCATCAAGATCTGGCCATGTTATTAAAAGGTAGGTGTTAAATATTTCATTATTTGAGCGTGGCCTAGAAAGAGCTGGAAAAAAGAACACCAATGAGCATTATGCAGTATTTGACTGGCCTCATTTAAAAGTCTGAACTCAAATCCTCTTCGCTAGTCCTTCCAAAAATACGTTTCATACTTGAAATAAAAGATCTGATTTAGCACAATCCAGTATTTTTTAATTTAGCTGTGCATTATGTATCATTATGTACATACACAGTTCTCGGTTTTAATGAGTCTTTTCTGAATTTTACTAATAACTTTGTAAGAGTCCCTGCTTTTCAGTTGAAAAAGTAGTCATGTACTTATTCTTTGAAGAAATTCTAAGAAATAGCACATTTGCTTCTGGAACGAACAGACCAAATAAATACACCTAAGACTGAATTCAACAGAGATGTCCTTCGTTTGTTTGTTTGTTTTTCTTTCCCCTGAATTTTGGGGAGAGTAGATGAAAAATAAAGAGCAGGTAATAATCCCAGATTTGCAATTTTAAATGAAGCAAGATTCATTTCAATTAAAGTGAAAATTAAGACTCATATTATGCAAGGATTCATATTAAGAAAAATATAATACTACACAGACAAAAAACCCAAATGCATTACAGGACTAAAACATGGGAATACAGATACATAGTGAACTCAGTTTTCAGGCATAAATTCAATGCATCCTTCCAAAACGGAACAATTCCAACAGAACTTGAGATGTATGATTATCACGTCATTACAAGTAGAAGGTAAAGACTCTACACACTTCATCTGAACTGTGACTTTCAGATGTGGACAAATATAACTTAGCAACAAGTTCAGGGGAAGTCCAATAGAAAACTGGGATATAAGCCTAACCATCAGCATATGAAGTTGTATTAAAATAGTCAACCATTCTTACAAGCTCATAAAGCAATAATTTATACAAGAAGAACTCAGAGAGGATTCCAAAAACATATATACTTTAATGTACTCTCTCATGCTACACTGAAATCTAGGCCAAGGGTATTAACTTCTTATTGATGTGTTAAAACTGCAAAGCATCACACTTTGTTGTCAAAGGACAGTGAAGGAAACTAACTTTTATTTTTTTAAAGCAAGCTTGAACAAGAACTAGATAATGATTTTGAATGAAAAGTTGCTTGTTGGAAATTGAGAGAGATGATCTTCAATGCTTTGAAATGCTCTATATGGATAACCTGGTCTCGAGAAGATGTTACAATAACATTCCTCATGGGTAAGGTAGAGGTACAGCCAGAAACTGCTTAGAACTTTGACTGTCAAGGAACTTGTTAGGGGTTCTCTGGGTTACCCTTGATGTGTGACACCAAGCAAATGTGTCAGTTCTCCTTGACTCAGATAGTGAAAACAACAAAGACGATATGAATCAAGCAAATACAACAATTTCATGTATGATGGAAATTCAACTGAGAAATGGAGACATTATTCAACTTCACTAAGAAAAAAAACCTAGAGAAACCAATGGCAAGTCGAGACAGTGCCAAAAAGTCTACACTAGCTCTATAAACTACGCCCATATTTTCTTCAAGGAAACAGAAAACTGACACCGTCCCTTTCTGATTGTGACAAAAAACACATGAAATTGCTGCTTCCCAGCACCACCATTACTCAAATTCTTATCAACAGCTGAAAGATGTCCCTAAGAAAACAGTAATGGCATCATCGAAGAGCATCTAGGAGTGCAATGCTGACTGCTTAACATGGGTCAGAAGCAGACTGCCACAAGAAGCGGCACTTCTGATCACAAAGTGTAACATTTTCCAAGAAAGAGATCCAAATCCTAATGAGAATAGTGAGATGTTAATATCCTTCTGGCCATCACGCTTTTGTAGAATGCAAGAACTAGCTAAATAAAATTAACCAGACGCCTCAGGCCGCACCTCCCGCTCTCAGGAGCCCCTGGCAGCTCTCCTAGTGCCCTGCGAGAGCCAAGGGCCAGAAGCACCAGGGGCCTGGCTCCACAGCAACCGGGTGGGCCGGCAGCCAAGGAGCCCAGCAAACTGGCGGCAAACCAGGCAGGTTCCCGATTAAAGTTCTGCTGACACTGACAAATTCCCCCAGACATTTTGATTTTCCAACCGAAAAACATTCTGTGAGAAAGTTCCCCCGGTTCCACAGGAGAGCAGCACTGCTGAGATGCGCTTGTCAAACACGGCCGCGATGCGGGGATGGCAGCTTCCCTCACGCTCCTTATTGCACAGAGCAGGAGGTGCCCGAGCACCTAACCCAACGCCTAAGATGGCTCCCTGGTCCTGATGCTCCGAAAGCCCACCGCTCCCGACCCAGGCCGCCGCACAGCTCTGAAGGAATGCCCAACACCTCGGAAAGAGCCTTGTGAGGCCTTATTCCCCCCGCATTGTGCGAGACATCGCTATCTCCAAGCCGGTGCTGACGTTCCCCTCAGACGCGTCCCGGGCAGGGGCTGTCCGCGGCGTTCGGAGCAGAAGTTCCGCGCGGTGCCCACCGGTGCCCTCAGGAAGAAGCGCAGGTGCTGCCGGCTCACACGGGCGGAGCGGCACGCCGGGCGCGCACACACTGACACGACGGGGAGTAGGAACACCCACCCGTGGCTGTGCTGCCCTGGAGGCAGCAGCACGGCACCTGCCCCGGGCGTTCGCACACGGCTGCTCCCGCTTCCACTGCGCGGCCGCCGCCTCCCGACACCGA